>NW_025729195.1:0-66470 GCF_021461385.2 Schistocerca piceifrons
GGGGTCAGTGCTAGGTTAAGAAGCGTCAAACGTAGGTTAAAAAAGCGTTCAAAACGTGAGGCGTGAGCCGCCGGACAGCTTACCTTACGTAGACGTTTGGGGCTCACAGGCTGAGCTCACCTCACCACACCACAGGTTAGGTTCGGTTCGGTTCGCTCGGCTCAGCGTAAAGCGCCGAGGTCAGGGTTACGTTCGTTCACCTTCGGGCGCCACACTTTCGGTTGAAAGGTCGCGACGGGACGACGTCGGCAGGCACCGCCGCAAACGGACAAAAACGTACAGACGACGTCGAAAACCGCCGACAGACGGGGGAGCAGCACGACCACGACCAGATACCGAGCGCGAACGAGACGCACGCGAACCACCCCCACCGGCCAAAGGGCACCACACAACAACCCAGAGCACCACGTGTCGACACCACAGCAACCCGCCGCTCACGCGACATGGCTGGCACCGAAGGGCAACCGCCCGCAACTGCGCTTTCCGCGCCGGCCCGGATGCACGTCGTGCTACAACAACACCACTACCGTACACAGCCGCTGTTCACAACATCACTATCATGCGCGCCCGCGGCTCGCCGCCGTCGCAGTCGCAGCCCCAACGCCAGCACTTTTGCACCACCATTCACACGCACCGCAACACAGCTCGCCGACACAGCCGAACAAAACAAACACCACACAACAACAGCAACAACGCCGCCGCCTCTACTCGTGCCGGCGACCCACCCCGCCGATGGCGCACCTTTCGCCAGCCGGCAATCGACACACACGCACGCACCCACCCACCCCCCGGGGCCCAGTGCAAAAAAAAACACACAAAAACAAAAACAAAAAAAAAACAACACAAACGACACGGGAAGCGCACACCGCCACTTCGCGCGCACGCCACCAACCAGTCGTCGTCTCAAAATAACAAACACAAACAAAATAAACTAACAACTAGGGCAACACAAAACAAAAACGCCTCGCACGAACCGCCCACAAAAAGGACAAGCACACGCACAGCCTCTGCTGACGACCACGACGCAGCGGCACGCTGCTCCTGTCCCGCGCCCCGCGCCCCGCGCCCCACTCGATTCACAACTCACGCGACACCGTCAACGACGGGCTCGCTTCCCGCAACCTACCACCTTTCCGCCACGACGCACAGCCCCAGCCCCACCCGACCCGACGACGCCCGTGGCAACGACTGCACTTTCACCACCGCCTCCCCCTTCCCCCCCAAAACACACACACACACACAGCCAGCCAAAAACGCACTCGCGACCCACACATGCACGTGCATCGGCACACGCCAACCAGTCAACGTCGACAACCACACGCAAGGCTCGAAACGAAACCGGCGTCCTTCCACGTTGCCATCAAGCTACCTACACGACACAAGACACAAGGAACAAACACAACAGCCGGCCCCACTAATTCCCACTCTCACGCCGCAAAAAGCACACCGAAACCGCCAAACGCACGCACATTCCCCTTCGCACTGACACCGACCGGCTCGCTACCACACACCTCTCGGCAGCCGTTTCACGCCAATTCGCCACACCGCCCACACAGTCGACAAGCGCCCGCCCTGTACGGCACACGCAACGACGCAGCGCAGCAAAGGGCGCCCGCAACACATACCTCTCCTCTCTCTCCCTCTCCGCCGCCCGACGCGCCAACCGCCACGCCACACCGCCAGCCACTCGCAAATTGTGCACTGCCACCAGCCACACGTCCAACACGCCGCGCCGCCTCCGGCCACCCGCCAGGGGGCGCTCACGTCCGCGACAACAGCGCGGCCCGCCGGGCCGAACCGAACCGAACCGAGCCGCCGCTGCTCTGCACTCGGCACGGCCACACCCTGCTGCAGACCGGGCTCGTCTCTCTGTACGCGTCTGCCTGCGCATCAACACAACACGACCTTTTTTTTTTTTTTCTCTCTACCGCCATCCCTTCTTCTCGCGTTTTACTCGTTGTTGCAGCAGCGGCGCACACCTACACATCCACAGCCCCAGCCGAGCCGAGCCGGCCTCACCTCAGGGCCCGCCGCCAGCGTCTCCTCCTCGGGCACAGGTGCGGTGCTGTGGCCGCCCATCCAACCGCATTGCTGGCCGTCCAGCCGCCAGGCGTTCCCACTGCCGCGAGCCACGCCGCGCACCGACCCTGCTGCAGAAAACGAAGCATAGCCAGAGACCGACCGATACACAAAGCAAGCCGTCGCCTCGCCTCTTGTCCTTCCTGCCTTCCTTTCGCCCCCCCCCCCCCCTCCTTTTTTTTTTTTTATTTTGTTTTCTTCTTTCTTTCTTTCTTTGGCCCTCTCTCCTTCCCGCCCCATGGCGGTTACGGCACCGCCTGCAGCGGCAGATTTTTTGCGCCCACACGCCTACTCCTACCACCATTAACCTTGCCCTGCCCATCAACGTCGCAGTCGAACCGACGCTTGCCAACACACTGCCCACGTTCCTTTCTCTTTTCGGCCTACGCCCATTACGCGCCGCCGCCACAGCACCTTCCCTTCCCACAACACACCGACGTCATCACACGCACCCACAAACAGGGGCCACGACCGTGTTCCTCGCCCACTCCCATCCCGCACGGTACGCACATTCCCAACTACTACCGCGCACCCTCCCTTTCCAATCTGTGTGTCTCTGTGTCTGTGTCCTGTGTCCTGTCCGCGCGTGACGCCTCTCAACATCCGCCGTCCCCCGTCCCGTTTTCGCCCCCATGCCGTCGTCGCGCCGCCTCCTCCCCGTCCACCGCCGCCCCTGTCCGCCCCGCACCACACCATACACCGCTGCTTGTCCCGGCCGTTGCCACCAAAGGCGCCGACCGCAAACGCGCCACGCCGCAGCCCCCGTGCGTCTCGCTCGCTTGCATCTCCGTGCCGACGCTGCCTCTCTTCCCGCTCGCACTCGACCTCGACAACACAGTCTTTGGCTCCGCCACTGCGTGTTCCGGTGGTACGCACGCTGCAACACGTATGTATTCGTTACCAGAGCGATGGCGAGGCATGACAGCATCTCTGTCTGACCAGAGAGTTATTTATCGTTGCTAGTCGGCGCTTGGACCGCGCCAGACGACAGTAGTGGCACGCACCGGGTCGCCAGGAACAGTTGTTATATATATTGTAGCGCGAGTCGGGAGAGGTAGTAGTCGGTCGACAGTAGTAGCGGGTGGACGGTTGTACTGAGCGGGCGTCGGCGGCGTGCTCTGCTCGTCTCGCGACTCTGGTCACGGTTCGGGACGATGTATAGTATATTGTGTTATAATCAAAAGGTAGTGTGAAGCTGCATTGCGCAAATCTGATAACGTATGTTCATTGTACTTATTTTGTTCAACAACAAAAGCCCCACTATTACTTTTTTCTAAAGCAACTTTTGTCTTTTAACGAAAAACATTCACTTTTTAAAGACTACTTCCTATGGCATTTCCCTCCAAGGAGTGCAATTAATTACCAGCCAGCACTCATTCATTGCACACAGCTGTGTAAGGGGTATCTACAATTGAGGAGCGGATATAAATGCAACTTTTTTGTTTTTTTTTTTTTTTTTGTGTGTTGTAACCTCCCCGCAAAATTTAAAATAATGGACAATGTTATTTACGGATGCTAATGGACATTGCGCTAATTGTAACCTCGCCCACAATGAGAGGTATTGAAAATGGCAACAAAAATGTGAAATTCGCAATCCGACTCAAATATAAATTCTTCACAACATTTAAAGTCCGTTCAGTGACAAGAAACTTCAATTGAGCCGAAATATCGGTCTTTGGCCCTGTGCAAAACAATCAGAATTAAAGTCTTACCTCAGAATAAATGGATGTCACATTTCTGCTCTTGTTGTTGCGCAGCGCTTGGAGGAACTGCATTGCAAATAATAATATTCTCTTTTTTTGTGATTTTAGTGAAATTTTTCTTCAAAGAAGTGGAATGAAATGGGAAGTGCAACGAACTCTTTAGTTCAATAAAACATTACATTTTTGAAAAATGCTTTTGAAATAAAAATTATTTTTGGGGAACTTGTTGGAGAATTAATTACAATAAATATAATTTTTCATTATCTAATGATTATATTAATTAACAGTATACCTCCTTCACCATCTTGACCAGTGTTGCCGACCGCCTACATCACACAACCGCACTCGGCTGCTACTACTGACCGACCGCTCTGCATGACGACTATTAGCGTACTGCACGCGACGACTACTGACAGAGTACAGCCCTCAACTAGACAGAGCTACAGACTCGCAACGACTGACTGACTGACTGACTGACTGACTGACTGACTGAGAACCGCTCGCAACACTCGCGCGGTCCAGCGCAAACTCTCTGGTCACAGATGCTACAATGTCTCGCCATCGCTGCTATGTTACATACGTGTTTCAGTGTCTTTTTCATTGGGGTAACGATCTTTGGCTCTTTTTATTCTGAATACAGGGCCAAAGGTCAACGCTGCTGCCCTTATACAATTTATCAGGTTCCATTATGTCTGTTGCAATGTTACATACGGTTCATTCTTTCATTAATATTATCGTTGGGTTTGTTTTGTAGGGACGTTAACATTCTGGCACATTTTTATTATCATCGGACTCTCTGCTATTTGTGCAGGGAGGTTATACCTGGGTCCATTTCCATTTCCATTTCCATTTACATTTTAATATTGATAGACTTTTTGTTTTCTTTTTTTGTTTCTTGTTGTTTTTCCTTCTTTTTTCTTGTTGTTTTTTTTTCTTTCTTTTTTTTTGTTTTGTTTTGTTTTTCCCGCTCTCACCACCACCGCCGCATCACGCCTTCCGTTTTCTTCTTGGTTTCTTTTCTGTTCTTCAACTGCTTCAACATCACCGCGCCCCATTTCCACACCACAGCCATCAGCCTCCAAGACGGGCAGGCGCAGTGTGCCATTTCCGGCGCACAAGCACACCCGTACGGTACTCTCCTCGCCCCCACGCCACCAAAAACACAGCGACCACGCGGCTTTCAGGCATGGCATGGCACGGCACGGCACGGCACCGGCGAAATGCGCCGCCCCCGCCCCTCCGCGCATCCGTCCGTCTCGCCACGTTCACTGACAGCCGCGTCTGCGGCTACACCACGACAACCACAACACAACACCGCTCCCCTCCCTGGCAACTCATTGTTTTTCTCCTCCTCTTTTGCACAAACCACAACGCCGAGCACAGGCGCAAGCCACCCACACCGCGCCCCTCCCCGTCCCGTCTTTGGCCGCCGCTCCTCGTTTCCTCGTTTGCCCCCTCCCATCTCCCGAAATGCCATGCCAGCAGCGTTACGCATGCCCCTCCCCTGTCCACACAACACTACCGCCAAACGAACAGCCTTCCGGGCCACATGCAGGGCACGCCCACCTCCAAACACTGCCAATTCACGGACGCACGCACGCACACACACACACACACACACACACACACACACACACACACACACTTTCCCGACACCTTTCTGTACGGAGGGTGCGTCATCTCGACCGTGACAGAGTGACGCCAACTATCGACGATCCATTTCCCCCCACTGGTAAAACACGTCCACTAACACCTACATACATCATTCAAGTACACAGACAATAGCATACACACAATGGGAGGGCACACGAACATGGACGGCACGGCACTGTCACACACTCTTCCTCAGAACCAACCATACCAACAAACGTTACGTACAACCGGGAAAGCGAAAGCGAAAGCAAAAGCAAAAAGCAAAGGCCAATGCAGCCGTCAAAGGTAACGTTCACCACGGCAGACACTTGCAGCCGCGCCGCCGTTAAACGCATTTCAGTGCGGCTCCAATACGCCTCCGACACGGGAACGTTCCGTTGCTCTACGAATGCGTTTCTCCCCTTTTTCCCTTCCTCTCTCTTTTGCCCCCCCCCCTCTGTCCTTTCCTCCTGCACTCTTGCCTCCTTCCTCACGTTCTGCCCAGACATTCGACCGATCAAAGTCAACCTGTCGTTACCGTTCTCAGCGCGACGGTGTACAACAGTATGACGGGTGTGCCCACGACTTCGGTTCAGTTGCGTGACGCCGGTCTATCGCGCCGATCGACAGTTACTCAGGGGGGCGACGGATCGGACCACGTCACCGACACACAAAACACTTTCAAACAAACAAATACATACCGGATGGACACAGACAAACACGTGTACAGACATTCGCCAAAAACGGCCGCCGCCGCCGCCGCCGTCGTCTAGCGTCGCGCTTACTGTACTGCACTGGACACGCGTGCATCTTGAATGACGACATCGGTGTGCGTGCGTCGTACGCAATCAGTCAGACACGGCTATCAAAAATCAGAGTCGAATGGTACATCATCGTGCGTGTCGCCGTACACGTACAGTACAATGCAACAACAATGCGTCTTCATGGCACGTTCATTTCAACGTCACTCACACACCTCCACGCTGCAGTTACGTCGCACCATTGTCAAACTCGGCGTACAGCAAAGGGAATAGTGGGCGGCAAACAAAAACCACAAAAAAAAACAACATTTCACATTTCACCCTCGCCATGTATGATGTGCAAAAAACAAACCCGCAAACGGCCGTCGTTACGGTGACACAAAAGTCGGCGATCGCACTGTCCCCCCTCGCAGACAGGTAACACACACACCAACAACACCAAATGGGTCAAAAACCACGCCAACGAGGCGTGCCACCATTCCACGCCACGGCGACCAACCTCGTGGCCGTACCCCGCGCAACACGCTTTGACGCGCCCCCCCACCCACAATCAAAATGCACACATACATCACAGCCGTCCACACAAACAACAACAACAATTCCGCCCTTCCCGCAAAAGGCAAGTTGGTGGCCCTGAAAAGGGCCGTTTTGCCGCTCTCGCAACGGAGGAGCATTCTCTCTCCATCCTTCCTTCCGTTCCAGAGCCACCTCCTTACTTGGAGCTCGTGTACTTGGTCACCGCCTTCGTGCCCTCGCTCACGGCGTGCTTGGCCAGCTCGCCAGGCAGCAACAGCCGCACAGCGGTCTGGATCTCGCGGGACGTGATGGTCGAGCGCTTGTTGTAGTGCGCCAGGCGAGAAGCCTCGGCCGCAATGCGCTCGAAAATGTCGTTCACGAAGCTGTTCATGATGCTCATCGCCTTCGACGAGATGCCCGTGTCAGGGTGCACCTGCTTCAGCACCTTGTAGATGTAGATGGCATAGCTCTCCTTCCTCTTGCGCTTCTTCTTCTTGTCGCCCTTCGAAATGTTCTTCTGCGCCTTGCCAGCCTTCTTGGCGGCCTTCCCGCTAGTCTTGGGCGGCATCTCGAACCAACGTACGGCGGCAGCAGCAACACCAGTAGCAAGCGCTCCGCTCTAGTCAGCGTCTCCCCACACAGTGGCACCCGCCGCCAGCCGCCGCCGCACCTTTACCAGCTCGCCCTGTTGCGGCCGCCGACCAATGGGGCGCGCGCGCAACCGGCCGCCGCACCCGAGCCCATAAAGCACCCCCACCCCGGCTGCGCCGGCACGCACTCCGCTGCTCGACTCGCTGCCGCTCGCACCGGTCGTTTTCGTTTCCTTCTCGTGTGCACCGTCGCTAGCCCATCGCCATGTCCGGACGCGGAAAGGGAGGCAAAGTCAAGGGCAAGTCAAAGTCCCGCTCAAGCAGGGCTGGGCTCCAGTTCCCGGTCGGCAGAATCCACCGCCTCCTGCGCAAGGGAAACTACGCAGAGCGCGTCGGCGCCGGGGCGCCCGTCTACCTCGCCGCCGTCATGGAGTACCTCGCGGCTGAGGTGCTCGAGCTGGCCGGAAACGCGGCCCGCGACAACAAGAAGACGCGCATCATCCCGCGCCACCTGCAGCTTGCCATCCGCAACGACGAGGAGCTCAACAAGCTCCTGTCGGGCGTCACCATCGCACAGGGTGGTGTCCTACCCAACATCCAGGCCGTCCTGCTGCCAAAGAAGACCGAGAAGAAGGCCTAAAGGAGGCCAGGCAATCGCAGCGCCGCGTGCTCCCCTGCACGCAACGCGCTTTGCCGGCTCGGCTCGGCCCGGCCCACAACAATCGGCCCTTTTCAGGGCCACCACACAAACCTACGTCCAAAGCAAAATTTCAGTCGTCCTCGCCGCACCTTGTTTTGTTTCAACTTTGCACTTTCACAGCACAGCCGCCGCCGGCGCACGTCCGCCATCTTGTCGTCCACACAGCCCGCACACACACACACACACACACACACACACACACACACACATTTTGCACGGTCGCAGAGTCGCCTTCCAAACGACAACGGCAGCAATAATGACCATTGTTAAAGGGAGGCGTGTCGACACACCGCCCTCCACTCCCGCGCGCAACGGCCGTCGACACGAACGAAACAGCTGATCCGGCCGCCTATGCCCACACGCCTTGCCTCGGAAACCCCAACGCCGCCGCAAACACACAGAGCCAAACCACGCAAGCAAATAATTACCGCCTCTCTCGCACAACAACACACAGCCCGCCATCTCCGTCGCGATCGATACAAAGACACACAATAACAAACACAAACGAAGCAGCTCCACACACAGCCAGCCACATGACACGTTTCCTTTCCTTCTCCCCTCCCAGCCACATCACGTCGCTCAAACGGAAAGAAAGAAAGAAACAAACAAACAAACAAACAAACAAACAAACGAACAACACAGCGCACACACACGCAGCAACAACAACAACAACAACACAGACTCTTTCGCACTTTTCAACTTCCGAACAGTGTGGTGGCCCTGAAAAGGGCCGTTTTCTAGTCTCTCCCACCCACAAGCACGGCCGCGGGAAGGCCAGCGCCCGCTGCGACGCAGCCTAACCGCCGAAACCGTACAGGGTGCGCCCCTGCCTCTTCAGGGCGTACACCACGTCCATGGCCGTCACAGTCTTGCGCTTGGCGTGCTCAGTGTACGTCACCGCGTCGCGGATCACGTTCTCCAGGAACACCTTCAGCACCCCGCGGGTCTCCTCGTAGATCAGACCAGAGATGCGCTTCACGCCGCCCCTGCGAGCCAGGCGGCGGATGGCGGGCTTCGTGATGCCCTGGATGTTGTCGCGCAACACCTTGCGGTGCCGCTTGGCGCCACCCTTGCCGAGCCCCTTTCCTCCCTTGCCGCGGCCTGTCATCCTTCCTTCCTCGGGCAAAGCAAAACGTGCACAAACAGCAGCTGCAGCGGCTGGCGAGTCGGCTACGGTCTGCGCCCAGCCGTGTGTGCAAATGTGTGGAACAAGGGATTGAGTTCCACAAGTATTTGATGTAGTTTCTAATAGCCTAACGCTATTTTTCCTACATTAGGATAAGGTATAATTATGGAGTAAGCGTATGAGGTTCAATGCTGTCCTGCACTGGGACTATGTGGAGTAGGTTGCTGCATAACCTTACCGGCGCAGCAGGTCTGGCCAGCGTAATGACGCCCGCCAGTGTGGTCGGCTGCCGAGTCCTCTGATCAGCTGGTTGGTCGACAGCTCGCTTTTCTGGTAGAAAGTTGTTGCTGCGTCCTTGAACCTCTGACGTAGAGGCTTGACGGCAGCGACGCGATGGAGCTCCTCCGTGGGGAAGTCCTTGGGCAGGTGAAGTGCCAGTCGTAGCGCCCGGTTTTGAATCGTCTGCAGACGCTTCAGATTTGTATCGGCCGTGTTTCCCCACACGACCGCTGCGTATTCCAGCAGCGGTCGTATGGCGGCCTTGTACAGCGTAAGACCGACGTCTTCTGGCAGCGTTGACGTGGGGTTGAGCACCGGGTAGAGCAGCCTCAATCTACCCAGCGCCTTGCCCCTGATGTTTTCAACATGTTGCCGCCATGTAAGCCGCCGGTCTAAAGTGACGCCTAGGTATTTGGCTGTGTCGTTCCATTCGACTGGCACTCCACACACCGATACTGTTGGCGCGTCGTGGCGGAAGGGGCGACTAGCTATAATGATCGCCTGACTCTTCTCGCCATTGTAGGCGAGGCGCCACTTCTTTGCCCACTCGGTGAGCTCGTCGGTGGCCGCCTGTAGACGCCGCTGCAGGACGTCGACGCTCCAGCTGCTGCTGTAGATCGCCGTGTCGTCAGCATAAAGCGCCGTCTGGACGCGGTTTATGCGTGGCAGGTCGGCGGTGTAGAGGGAGTACAGCGTCGGACCGATGACCGAGCCTTGAGGTACACCCGCAAGTATTCGGCGCTCCGTGGAAATTCCACTGGCTGCGCGGACGTGAAACGTCCTTTCCTGCAGATAGCTCTGCAGGAGCCTCACGTGCGACACAGGTACCCCCTGCACAAGAAGTTTGTACAGGAGGCCGTCGTGCCACACGGAGTCAAAGGCACGAGACACGTCCAGCAAGAGAGCGCCGAAATACTTACGTCGGTCAACGGCTCCGAACGCTTCCTCCGTCAGGCGCAGCAGCTGGTGCGTCGTCGCGTGTTCCCGACGGAACCCGAACTGCTCGTCGGGGAGAAGACCCTCGGCGTTTACGTGGGCCAGCAGGCGGACCAGGTACAACCTTTCGAAGACCTTGGAAGTTGCTGGTAGAAGGCTGATGGGTCGGTAGTTCCTCGCAATGCGTGCGTCCTTCCCTGGCTTAGGCAAGGCGACTACCTCAGCATGCTTCCAACAGGCTGGATACTCGCTGGAGCGTAGAATCCCGTTGAATATGGCCGCGAGATGTTGTTCTGCGCCCAGCGCCACTGCATCATGTCGAGGAATACCTGTGCTACCCTCCGTCGGGGGACAGGTCCTCGTCTTCTTTCGTGAAGTTCTGATCGCCTTTCGCGATCTTGCCTTCATCAGGTTGGATTCTTATTAATTTCGAAGCTTTGGGTTGTCGAAGTTGCTCTGCATCCTGAGCTGAGGTTGGTATGATGCTTGCCTCACCTTAGTGAGGCAGTTTGACTTCGTTGCTACTGCTGAGTAGCTCTTCTTTAATCCTGTTGTCCGTCGATTCGACGTCGCAGCAGGTCAGGCCAGCGAAGCGTTGCCCGCCAGTGTGGCCTATTGCCGAGCCCGCGCACCAGGGGGTTTGGTGACAGTTCGGCTTTTTCATAGAAGCTGGCCGCCAGTACTTTGTATCGCTGTCTGAGCGGTGGAACGTCTGCAAGCCTGTGTAATTCCTCCGACGGGAAGTCCCATGGGAGGTGGAGTGCTAACCTGAGGGCTCTATTTTGAATTGTCTGGAGTCTCCTTAGGTTTGTTTCGGCCGTATTACCCCATACTACGGCCGCGTATTCCAGTAGTGGTCGAATGGCGGCCTTGTAGAGAGTGAGGCCGACCTGCTCCGGAAGCGTGGAGGTCGGGTTTAGTAGGGGGTATAGCAGTTTCAATCGCCCCAGTGCTTTCCCCCTAATTTCTTCAATGTGTTGCCTCCAAGTAAGTCGACGGTCCAGTGTGACCCCCAGGTATTTAGCTGTAGCACTCCATGGGACTGGGACTCCCCGTACTGCGACGTTTGGAGTGTCTTCACGCACGTGGCGCGTAGCAACAATGAGGGCTTGGGATTTCTCCCCATTATATGCTAGGCGCCACTTTGTTGCCCACTCGGTGAGGGCGTCTGTGGCTGATTGCAGTCGCCGCTGGAGTGCATTGACGCACCAACTACGGCTGAAGATCGCTGTGTCGTCCGCATACAGAGCGAGATGTGTGCGGTCTGTATGCGGAAGGTCAGCGGTGTAGACGGAGTAAAGCGTCGGCCCAAGGACCGAGCCTTGAGGTACACCCGCAAGAACCTGGCGCTCCGTGGAAATTCCACTATCTACCCGAACGTGAAACGTTCTGCCCTCTAGGTAGCTCTTGATGAGCTTCACGTGTGACACAGGTACCCCCAGGTCAAGTAGCTTGAACAGGAGGCCGTCATGCCACACGGAGTCGAAGGCACGAGACACGTCGAGTAGGAGAGCGCCGAAGTACTCACGTCGGTCGATGGCACCGAACGCTTCCTCCGTTAGGCGCAGCAGTTGGTGCGTTGTTGCGTGATGTCTCCGGAAGCCGAACTGCTCGTTTGGTAAAATGCCTTCCGCTTCCATATGGGCCTGTAGGCGGACTAGATAAAGTCTTTCAAAGATCTTCGACAATGCCGGAAGCAGACTTATCGGCCGGTAGTTTTTCGGTTGGCGTGCGTCCTTGCCCGGTTTGGGAAGGGCGATCACCTCTGCGTGCTTCCAGCAAGTCGGGAAAGTCTTCGTCTGTAGCACTTGGTTGAAAATGCAGGTTATGTGGATAGTAGCTTCGTCCGGCAGCTGCTTTAGAATCAGGTTTGTGACATTGTCAGGCCCTCCTGCCTTCTTTCTATCCAGATGACGGAGTTGTTGTTGCACCTCTTCCTCCGAGATGGGCGTCAAGTTGTCCTCTGCGTCGTCTTGCGCGCGGAGGAAAACCGGGAGGCGTTCTGCTACTAGTTGGATGTGGGCGGCGTCTACAGGGTCGTCCACTGGTGTAAAGTTCGCAGCGAACGCGTCTGCTAGGGCGTTGGCCTTTGCAGACGGCTCGCTGACATTCGCCGCGCCCACTTGAAGCGGAGGAGTTCGTTGTACTCGGCGGAAGTGGCCTTTTACCGACCTCCAGGCTGAGCCGTCCTCCAAGTTCAGTTGCGCCACTTTGCGCGCCCATTCTTCATTTCGGTGTCTGTCCACCTCAGCTTTAATGTGACGACACATTCTATTTAGTTGGCGCTTGGTGGCTGGGACCCTGGTGCGCTGCCACTCGCGCTGGAGCCTGTTTTTTGCCGTGATGGCGTCTCGTATGTCTTGCGGGAGCGGGTGCGGTTTGCAGTCGTCAGGTTGTCTCCGCTCAGGTGTAGCTGTGGCCGCGGCGTCCGTGATGCTGCGAGTGAGGTTGTTAAGTGCAGCTTCGGCGCCGAGCGTTGCCGCGTCGGGGGCGTCTTCAAGTTTCTGTGTTACTGTTTCACGGAACGTGTCCCAGTTGATACCGCGCAGGTCCAGCCCTCTGCGCGATTGATGGATGACGTCGGCGTTTAATTCCACTATGACAGGCAAGTGATCGGATGACATCTTCGTAAGGGTGGTGGCTGTTGCGTGTAGACGCGTGCCCTTCATGATCGCGATGTCAAGGACGTCAGGCTGCCCGCCATTTCTGGGGTAAATGGTCGGGCTGTGCGGTCCTATGACTATCGCCTCATGTCTCTCAGCCACGTTGAGCAGCCGCCGGCCGCTGGTGTTAGTGAGTCGGCTGTTCCAGGCCGTGTGCTTAGCATTGAAGTCGCCCCCTAGTATCAGCTTACCAGGGAGCGACAGTAAAGCGTTTGCGTCTGCTGCGTTTAGCGCCCTCCTTGGCGGCCTGTATACGGCGCAGAAGGTAATTTTCCCTACTCCCGTTTCGACTGCGACGGCTGCTGCTTCCATCGCTGTCAGTTCTGGAGTAGGTACTTGGTGGTGTGCCAGCGTGCGTCGCACGTACACGGCCGTGCCCCCGCCGTGCGTCGGCCTGTCGTGTCTGTAGCATTTGTAGTTCGCTACACCCACTCGCACGCCTGGCTTGAGGTGGGACTCCGCGCCCGCCGCCCCCCTATATAGACTCTGGCCCGCCCTCCCCCCACCACGCGCAACCGAGGGCATATAAGCGCAGCACGGAGGCGCGCGGGCCCGTTGTCAAGGCAGCACCGGACGCCGCGCCGCACCTAACCTCCACGCACGCCGCTCCGCTACCGCCAACGCTACCGCCATGGCCCGCACAAAGCAAACGGCCCGCAAGTCCACCGGCGGAAAGGCGCCGCGCAAACAGCTCGCCACCAAGGCGGCGAGGAAGAGCGCGCCCGCCACCGGAGGCGTCAAGAAGCCCCACCGCTACAGGCCGGGCACCGTCGCCCTGCGAGAAATCAGGCGCTACCAGAAGAGCACAGAGCTGCTCATCCGCAAGCTGCCATTCCAGCGCCTAGTGCGCGAGATCGCCCAGGACTTCAAGACCGACCTGCGCTTCCAGAGCTCCGCAGTCATGGCCCTGCAGGAGGCCAGCGAGGCCTACCTCGTCGGCCTCTTCGAAGACACCAACCTGTGCGCAATCCACGCCAAGCGCGTCACCATCATGCCCAAGGACATCCAGCTCGCGCGCCGCATCCGCGGCGAGCGCGCCTAAACCGCGCCGCGGCACCGCACCGCACAAACAAAAACGGCCCTTTTCAGGGCCACTAACATCTCTCCGTCGCGAGCAAACTTTGTCGGTCGCCTGCCTCTCGCCCCGCAACCCAAAAACAAAAACCACCACTTCCCGTCCGTCCGCCACACACACCCGCTCACTCTGCCTGCCTGCTAGCAGCGCGCAACAATCACACATCATCCCTCCCCGGCGCTCAAAGCGCACAATACCCAACGGCCGACGTCACACCGCACGGGTGGCTGGCCGGCCGCCGCTTTCGTTTCGAAAACAAAAAAAACCCGCACTCCACTCCGACGGCCAACGGCCAGGCAGGCGCGCTCGCTCGCTCTACACGCCACCGAAATCCCCGCCGACTCCTTCCACATCTCAACGTGCCCCCCGTTGCAAAACATAACACACACAAAGAAACAAAACAAAGACCAGACACGACTAGACAAGACACACATCCGAGAAGAACGAACGCAGGCAAGCCAACCAACGTATTCAAACAAAACAACGTGACAGAAAACCAACCGTCGGCCGCCGCCACAAACACGGCGACAATCAACCACGACAACAACAACACCGCTTACCGCTACCGCCGCCCACACCCGCCACCGACCCCCGCAATCAAACCACCACGGCACGCAAACAGCATCCCCACGGGCATACAGACAGACACCCACACCAAACGCAACACGACAATCAAAACCTTCCCCGACGTGCTTTGATGGCCCTGAGAAGGGCCGTTTTGGGCCGCGCGTCTCTTGCGCGCCACTAGACGACGACGGGGGGTGGGGACGACGGGGTCAAGCGCCAAACCCTTCCTTTCCCATCTCTTTCTCCTCTACTCTACTCTACTTCTTCTTCTTGGGCGAAGCCTTCGCCTTAGACGGCGTCGTCGCCTTCTTCGGGCGCGGCGCCTTCGGCTTCTTCGTCGGAACCTTGGCGGCCTTCTTCGCCTTCGACGGCGACTTGGCCTTGGCCGGCTTGGCCGCAGCCGCCTTCTTCGCACCCGCGGGAGCGGCCGACGCCGCAGACGCCTTCTTGGCGGCGCCCGCCTTCCGACCGGTCGCCGCCTTCACGCCACCAGCCTTCTTTGCGCCGGCCGCACGGGCGCCCTTCTTCTCCTTGCTGGCCGGAGCGGCGCGCTTCTTCTTGGCACCGCCAGCACGAGCCTTGCCGCCCTCGGCCGCCCCCCCGCCGCCGGCGCCGGCAAGCTTGAACGAGCCGGACGCGCCCTTCCCCTTCGTCTGCACCAGCTCGCCCGCCACGACGGCCGACTTGAGGTACTTCTTGATAAACGGCGCCAGCTTCTCCGCGTCCAGCTTGTAGTGCGCGGCTATGTACTTCTTGATCGCCTGCAGCGACGACCCGCCGCGCTCCTTCAGACTCTTGATGGCGGCCGTCACCATCTCAGAGGTGCGCGGGTGCGCAGGCTTGGCGCGCGGCTTCTTCGCAGACGACGCAGACTTGGCCTTCTTCGTAGTGCCGGTGGCGGCGGGTGCCGCAGCAGTCTCGTTCGTAGCCGCCTGATCTGCCATTTCGACGACGCGCGTAACACACAGCGAGAGCGAGAGCGAGAGCGAGCGGGACGGCAGGCACGCAAGCACAGCACAGCACGGCAGAGCAGAGCAGAGAATCACAAGGGCCCAGCCAGTGTCGCGGGCGGGCGCGGACGGCCGAGAGAGCGGCCGCCACTCTGCGCGCCGCCGCGCCGCGCCTCCCGCGCTTGCTACCGCCCAACGTCCGACAGCCTGTGCGGAGCAGCCCCAAAGCTGCGCCACAACCGCCCGCGCCTTTCAAACCACCGAGGATGGGGCTACACACAGCCACACCACAGTCGCCAACCAGTCGCCACGGCAGCGCCGCAAACCACGGCCAAACTGCAGCTACCGCGCGCTACAGCCTGGGTCGGCCCGCCGAGAATCGCCGCCCCCGCCCAAATGCCGCCCCCACAGCCCCAGCCGACGACCCGCCACAATGGCCAAACCTTCGGCAAAACTCCCACACCGTCGCCGCGGCAGCCCGGCCAGCGCGGCCGGCGCCACAGCCACACAAGCCGAGGCGTGCGGCGATGACGGCCGTGCAAACGCGCCTCCGCCGCCCCATCGCCTTCCGTCGCCCTCCCGCCGTTTCCCGATCGGCCCGCAGCCGTCGGGCCACATCGCGCGCCGTCCTCCTCCTCTCGCCCGCCAACATTCACAGCCGTTTCTCAACAATTGCCCGCCGCAAACGGACGCCGCCTGCGCAACAGGCGCCGCCGCCCCTCGCCGCTTCCGACCCAACCCCTCGACCGAGGCAAACCGCAATCCGAATCTACAGACCAACCCAATCTGCCGTCAGCACACACGACAGCCGACCTTACACGTTGCGCGTTACACATTACGTTTACACGTCTAGGTTAGGTTCGGTTAGGTTAGGTGGACGTGGGTTAGGTTAAGGGGACTTGGGTTAGGTTAAGCGTCAAACTTAGGTTAAGCATTCAAACACGTCAGGCGTCAGAGGTTAGGTTAGGTTAGGTTAGGTTAGGTTAGGTTAGGTTAGGTTACGTTAGGTTACGTTACACGTTAGGTTAAGGGGTCAGTGCTAGGTTAAGAAGCGTCAAACGTAGGTTAAAAAAGCGTTCAAAACGTGAGGCGTGAGCCGCCGGACAGCTTACCTTACGTAGACGTTTGGGGCTCACAGGCTGAGCTCACCTCACCACACCACAGGTTAGGTTCGGTTCGGTTCGCTCGGCTCAGCGTAAAGCGCCGAGGTCAGGGTTACGTTCGTTCACCTTCGGGCGCCACACTTTCGGTTGAAAGGTCGCGACGGGACGACGTCGGCAGGCACCGCCGCAAACGGACAAAAACGTACAGACGACGTCGAAAACCGCCGACAGACGGGGGAGCAGCACGACCACGACCAGATACCGAGCGCGAACGAGACGCACGCGAACCACCCCCACCGGCCAAAGGGCACCACACAACAACCCAGAGCACCACGTGTCGACACCACAGCAACCCGCCGCTCACGCGACATGGCTGGCACCGAAGGGCAACCGCCCGCAACTGCGCTTTCCGCGCCGGCCCGGATGCACGTCGTGCTACAACAACACCACTACCGTACACAGCCGCTGTTCACAACATCACTATCATGCGCGCCCGCGGCTCGCCGCCGTCGCAGTCGCAGCCCCAACGCCAGCACTTTTGCACCACCATTCACACGCACCGCAACACAGCTCGCCGACACAGCCGAACAAAACAAACACCACACAACAACAGCAACAACGCCGCCGCCTCTACTCGTGCCGGCGACCCACCCCGCCGATGGCGCACCTTTCGCCAGCCGGCAATCGACACACACGCACGCACCCACCCACCCCCCGGGGCCCAGTGCAAAAAAAAACACACAAAAACAAAAACAAAAAAAAAACAACACAAACGACACGGGAAGCGCACACCGCCACTTCGCGCGCACGCCACCAACCAGTCGTCGTCTCAAAATAACAAACACAAACAAAATAAACTAACAACTAGGGCAACACAAAACAAAAACGCCTCGCACGAACCGCCCACAAAAAGGACAAGCACACGCACAGCCTCTGCTGACGACCACGACGCAGCGGCACGCTGCTCCTGTCCCGCGCCCCGCGCCCCGCGCCCCACTCGATTCACAACTCACGCGACACCGTCAACGACGGGCTCGCTTCCCGCAACCTACCACCTTTCCGCCACGACGCACAGCCCCAGCCCCACCCGACCCGACGACGCCCGTGGCAACGACTGCACTTTCACCACCGCCTCCCCCTTCCCCCCCAAAACACACACACACACACAGCCAGCCAAAAACGCACTCGCGACCCACACATGCACGTGCATCGGCACACGCCAACCAGTCAACGTCGACAACCACACGCAAGGCTCGAAACGAAACCGGCGTCCTTCCACGTTGCCATCAAGCTACCTACACGACACAAGACACAAGGAACAAACACAACAGCCGGCCCCACTAATTCCCACTCTCACGCCGCAAAAAGCACACCGAAACCGCCAAACGCACGCACATTCCCCTTCGCACTGACACCGACCGGCTCGCTACCACACACCTCTCGGCAGCCGTTTCACGCCAATTCGCCACACCGCCCACACAGTCGACAAGCGCCCGCCCTGTACGGCACACGCAACGACGCAGCGCAGCAAAGGGCGCCCGCAACACATACCTCTCCTCTCTCTCCCTCTCCGCCGCCCGACGCGCCAACCGCCACGCCACACCGCCAGCCACTCGCAAATTGTGCACTGCCACCAGCCACACGTCCAACACGCCGCGCCGCCTCCGGCCACCCGCCAGGGGGCGCTCACGTCCGCGACAACAGCGCGGCCCGCCGGGCCGAACCGAACCGAACCGAGCCGCCGCTGCTCTGCACTCGGCACGGCCACACCCTGCTGCAGACCGGGCTCGTCTCTCTGTACGCGTCTGCCTGCGCATCAACACAACACGACCTTTTTTTTTTTTTTCTCTCTACCGCCATCCCTTCTTCTCGCGTTTTACTCGTTGTTGCAGCAGCGGCGCACACCTACACATCCACAGCCCCAGCCGAGCCGAGCCGGCCTCACCTCAGGGCCCGCCGCCAGCGTCTCCTCCTCGGGCACAGGTGCGGTGCTGTGGCCGCCCATCCAACCGCATTGCTGGCCGTCCAGCCGCCAGGCGTTCCCACTGCCGCGAGCCACGCCGCGCACCGACCCTGCTGCAGAAAACGAAGCATAGCCAGAGACCGACCGATACACAAAGCAAGCCGTCGCCTCGCCTCTTGTCCTTCCTGCCTTCCTTTCGCCCCCCCCCCCTCCTTTTTTTTTTTTTATTTTGTTTTCTTCTTTCTTTCTTTCTTTGGCCCTCTCTCCTTCCCGCCCCATGGCGGTTACGGCACCGCCTGCAGCGGCAGATTTTTTGCGCCCACACGCCTACTCCTACCACCATTAACCTTGCCCTGCCCATCAACGTCGCAGTCGAACCGACGCTTGCCAACACACTGCCCACGTTCCTTTCTCTTTTCGGCCTACGCCCATTACGCGCCGCCGCCACAGCACCTTCCCTTCCCACAACACACCGACGTCATCACACGCACCCACAAACAGGGGCCACGACCGTGTTCCTCGCCCACTCCCATCCCGCACGGTACGCACATTCCCAACTACTACCGCGCACCCTCCCTTTCCAATCTGTGTGTCTCTGTGTCTGTGTCCTGTGTCCTGTCCGCGCGTGACGCCTCTCAACATCCGCCGTCCCCCGTCCCGTTTTCGCCCCCATGCCGTCGTCGCGCCGCCTCCTCCCCGTCCACCGCCGCCCCTGTCCGCCCCGCACCACACCATACACCGCTGCTTGTCCCGGCCGTTGCCACCAAAGGCGCCGACCGCAAACGCGCCACGCCGCAGCCCCCGTGCGTCTCGCTCGCTTGCATCTCCGTGCCGACGCTGCCTCTCTTCCCGCTCGCACTCGACCTCGACAACACAGTCTTTGGCTCCGCCACTGCGTGTTCCGGTGGTACGCACGCTGCAACACGTATGTATTCGTTACCAGAGCGATGGCGAGGCATGACAGCATCTCTGTCTGACCAGAGAGTTATTTATCGTTGCTAGTCGGCGCTTGGACCGCGCCAGACGACAGTAGTGGCACGCACCGGGTCGCCAGGAACAGTTGTTATATATATTGTAGCGCGAGTCGGGAGAGGTAGTAGTCGGTCGACAGTAGTAGCGGGTGGACGGTTGTACTGAGCGGGCGTCGGCGGCGTGCTCTGCTCGTCTCGCGACTCTGGTCACGGTTCGGGACGATGTATAGTATATTGTGTTATAATCAAAAGGTAGTGTGAAGCTGCATTGCGCAAATCTGATAACGTATGTTCATTGTACTTATTTTGTTCAACAACAAAAGCCCCACTATTACTTTTTTCTAAAGCAACTTTTGTCTTTTAACGAAAAACATTCACTTTTTAAAGACTACTTCCTATGGCATTTCCCTCCAAGGAGTGCAATTAATTACCAGCCAGCACTCATTCATTGCACACAGCTGTGTAAGGGGTATCTACAATTGAGGAGCGGATATAAATGCAACTTTTTTGTTTTTTTTTTTTTTTTTGTGTGTTGTAACCTCCCCGCAAAATTTAAAATAATGGACAATGTTATTTACGGATGCTAATGGACATTGCGCTAATTGTAACCTCGCCCACAATGAGAGGTATTGAAAATGGCAACAAAAATGTGAAATTCGCAATCCGACTCAAATATAAATTCTTCACAACATTTAAAGTCCGTTCAGTGACAAGAAACTTCAATTGAGCCGAAATATCGGTCTTTGGCCCTGTGCAAAACAATCAGAATTAAAGTCTTACCTCAGAATAAATGGATGTCACATTTCTGCTCTTGTTGTTGCGCAGCGCTTGGAGGAACTGCATTGCAAATAATAATATTCTCTTTTTTTGTGATTTTAGTGAAATTTTTCTTCAAAGAAGTGGAATGAAATGGGAAGTGCAACGAACTCTTTAGTTCAATAAAACATTACATTTTTGAAAAATGCTTTTGAAATAAAAATTATTTTTGGGGAACTTGTTGGAGAATTAATTACAATAAATATAATTTTTCATTATCTAATGATTATATTAATTAACAGTATACCTCCTTCACCATCTTGACCAGTGTTGCCGACCGCCTACATCACACAACCGCACTCGGCTGCTACTACTGACCGACCGCTCTGCATGACGACTATTAGCGTACTGCACGCGACGACTACTGACAGAGTACAGCCCTCAACTAGACAGAGCTACAGACTCGCAACGACTGACTGACTGACTGACTGACTGACTGACTGACTGAGAACCGCTCGCAACACTCGCGCGGTCCAGCGCAAACTCTCTGGTCACAGATGCTACAATGTCTCGCCATCGCTGCTATGTTACATACGTGTTTCAGTGTCTTTTTCATTGGGGTAACGATCTTTGGCTCTTTTTATTCTGAATACAGGGCCAAAGGTCAACGCTGCTGCCCTTATACAATTTATCAGGTTCCATTATGTCTGTTGCAATGTTACATACGGTTCATTCTTTCATTAATATTATCGTTGGGTTTGTTTTGTAGGGACGTTAACATTCTGGCACATTTTTATTATCATCGGACTCTCTGCTATTTGTGCAGGGAGGTTATACCTGGGTCCATTTCCATTTCCATTTCCATTTACATTTTAATATTGATAGACTTTTTGTTTTCTTTTTTTGTTTCTTGTTGTTTTTCCTTCTTTTTTCTTGTTGTTTTTTTTTCTTTCTTTTTTTTTGTTTTGTTTTGTTTTTCCCGCTCTCACCACCACCGCCGCATCACGCCTTCCGTTTTCTTCTTGGTTTCTTTTCTGTTCTTCAACTGCTTCAACATCACCGCGCCCCATTTCCACACCACAGCCATCAGCCTCCAAGACGGGCAGGCGCAGTGTGCCATTTCCGGCGCACAAGCACACCCGTACGGTACTCTCCTCGCCCCCACGCCACCAACAACACAGCGACCACGCGGCTTTCAGGCATGGCATGGCACGGCACGGCACGGCACCGGCGAAATGCGCCGCCCCCGCCCCTCCGCGCATCCGTCCGTCTCGCCACGTTCACTGACAGCCGCGTCTGCGGCTACACCACGACAACCACAACACAACACCGCTCCCCTCCCTGGCAACTCATTGTTTTTCTCCTCCTCTTTTGCACAAACCACAACGCCGAGCACAGGCGCAAGCCACCCACACCGCGCCCCTCCCCGTCCCGTCTTTGGCCGCCGCTCCTCGTTTCCTCGTTTGCCCCCTCCCATCTCCCGAAATGCCATGCCAGCAGCGTTACGCATGCCCCTCCCCTGTCCACACAACACTACCGCCAAACGAACAGCCTTCCGGGCCACATGCAGGGCACGCCCACCTCCAAACACTGCCAATTCACGGACGCACGCACGCACACACACACACACACACACACACACACACACACACACACACACTTTCCCGACACCTTTCTGTACGGAGGGTGCGTCATCTCGACCGTGACAGAGTGACGCCAACTATCGACGATCCATTTCCCCCCACTGGTAAAACACGTCCACTAACACCTACATACATCATTCAAGTACACAGACAATAGCATACACACAATGGGAGGGCACACGAACATGGACGGCACGGCACTGTCACACACTCTTCCTCAGAACCAACCATACCAACAAACGTTACGTACAACCGGGAAAGCGAAAGCGAAAGCAAAAGCAAAAAGCAAAGGCCAATGCAGCCGTCAAAGGTAACGTTCACCACGGCAGACACTTGCAGCCGCGCCGCCGTTAAACGCATTTCAGTGCGGCTCCAATACGCCTCCGACACGGGAACGTTCCGTTGCTCTACGAATGCGTTTCTCCCCTTTTTCCCTTCCTCTCTCTTTTGCCCCCCCCCCTCTGTCCTTTCCTCCTGCACTCTTGCCTCCTTCCTCACGTTCTGCCCAGACATTCGACCGATCAAAGTCAACCTGTCGTTACCGTTCTCAGCGCGACGGTGTACAACAGTATGACGGGTGTGCCCACGACTTCGGTTCAGTTGCGTGACGCCGGTCTATCGCGCCGATCGACAGTTACTCAGGGGGGCGACGGATCGGACCACGTCACCGACACACAAAACACTTTCAAACAAACAAATACATACCGGATGGACACAGACAAACACGTGTACAGACATTCGCCAAAAACGGCCGCCGCCGCCGCCGCCGTCGTCTAGCGTCGCGCTTACTGTACTGCACTGGACACGCGTGCATCTTGAATGACGACATCGGTGTGCGTGCGTCGTACGCAATCAGTCAGACACGGCTATCAAAAATCAGAGTCGAATGGTACATCATCGTGCGTGTCGCCGTACACGTACAGTACAATGCAACAACAATGCGTCTTCATGGCACGTTCATTTCAACGTCACTCACACACCTCCACGCTGCAGTTACGTCGCACCATTGTCAAACTCGGCGTACAGCAAAGGGAATAGTGGGCGGCAAACAAAAACCACAAAAAAAAACAACATTTCACATTTCACCCTCGCCATGTATGATGTGCAAAAAACAAACCCGCAAACGGCCGTCGTTACGGTGACACAAAAGTCGGCGATCGCACTGTCCCCCCTCGCAGACAGGTAACACACACACCAACAACACCAAATGGGTCAAAAACCACGCCAACGAGGCGTGCCACCATTCCACGCCACGGCGACCAACCTCGTGGCCGTACCCCGCGCAACACGCTTTGACGCGCCCCCCCACCCACAATCAAAATGCACACATACATCACAGCCGTCCACACAAACAACAACAACAATTCCGCCCTTCCCGCAAAAGGCAAGTTGGTGGCCCTGAAAAGGGCCGTTTTGCCGCTCTCGCAACGGAGGAGCATTCTCTCTCCATCCTTCCTTCCGTTCCAGAGCCACCTCCTTACTTGGAGCTCGTGTACTTGGTCACCGCCTTCGTGCCCTCGCTCACGGCGTGCTTGGCCAGCTCGCCAGGCAGCAACAGCCGCACAGCGGTCTGGATCTCGCGGGACGTGATGGTCGAGCGCTTGTTGTAGTGCGCCAGGCGAGAAGCCTCGGCCGCAATGCGCTCGAAAATGTCGTTCACGAAGCTGTTCATGATGCTCATCGCCTTCGACGAGATGCCCGTGTCAGGGTGCACCTGCTTCAGCACCTTGTAGATGTAGATGGCATAGCTCTCCTTCCTCTTGCGCTTCTTCTTCTTGTCGCCCTTCGAAATGTTCTTCTGCGCCTTGCCAGCCTTCTTGGCGGCCTTCCCGCTAGTCTTGGGCGGCATCTCGAACCAACGTACGGCGGCAGCAGCAACACCAGTAGCAAGCGCTCCGCTCTAGTCAGCGTCTCCCCACACAGTGGCACCCGCCACCAGCCGCCGCCGCACCTTTACCAGCTCGCCCTGTTGCGGCCGCCGACCAATGGGGCGCGCGCGCAACCGGCCGCCGCACCCGAGCCCATAAAGCACCCCCACCCCGGCTGCGCCGGCACGCACTCCGCTGCTCGACTCGCTGCCGCTCGCACCGGTCGTTTTCGTTTCCTTCTCGTGTGCACCGTCGCTAGCCCATCGCCATGTCCGGACGCGGAAAGGGAGGCAAAGTCAAGGGCAAGTCAAAGTCCCGCTCAAGCAGGGCTGGGCTCCAGTTCCCGGTCGGCAGAATCCACCGCCTCCTGCGCAAGGGAAACTACGCAGAGCGCGTCGGCGCCGGGGCGCCCGTCTACCTCGCCGCCGTCATGGAGTACCTCGCGGCTGAGGTGCTCGAGCTGGCCGGAAACGCGGCCCGCGACAACAAGAAGACGCGCATCATCCCGCGCCACCTGCAGCTTGCCATCCGCAACGACGAGGAGCTCAACAAGCTCCTGTCGGGCGTCACCATCGCACAGGGTGGTGTCCTACCCAACATCCAGGCCGTCCTGCTGCCAAAGAAGACCGAGAAGAAGGCCTAAAGGAGGCCAGGCAATCGCAGCGCCGCGTGCTCCCCTGCACGCAACGCGCTTTGCCGGCTCGGCTCGGCCCGGCCCACAACAATCGGCCCTTTTCAGGGCCACCACACAAACCTACGTCCAAAGCAAAATTTCAGTCGTCCTCGCCGCACCTTGTTTTGTTTCAACTTTGCACTTTCACAGCACAGCCGCCGCCGGCGCACGTCCGCCATCTTGTCGTCCACACAGCCCGCACACACACACACACACACACACACACACACACACACATTTTGCACGGTCGCAGAGTCGCCTTCCAAACGACAACGGCAGCAATAATGACCATTGTTAAAGGGAGGCGTGTCGACACACCGCCCTCCACTCCCGCGCGCAACGGCCGTCGACACGAACGAAACAGCTGATCCGGCCGCCTATGCCCACACGCCTTGCCTCGGAAACCCCAACGCCGCCGCAAACACACAGAGCCAAACCACGCAAGCAAATAATTACCGCCTCTCTCGCACAACAACACACAGCCCGCCATCTCCGTCGCGATCGATACAAAGACACACAATAACAAACACAAACGAAGCAGCTCCACACACAGCCAGCCACATGACACGTTTCCTTTCCTTCTCCCCTCCCAGCCACATCACGTCGCTCAAACGGAAAGAAAGAAAGAAAGAAACAAACAAACAAACAAACAAACAAACGAACAACACAGCGCACACACACGCAGCAACAACAACAACAACAACACAGACTCTTTCGCACTTTTCAACTTCCGAACAGTGTGGTGGCCCTGAAAAGGGCCGTTTTCTAGTCTCTCCCACCCACAAGCACGGCCGCGGGAAGGCCAGCGCCCGCTGCGACGCAGCCTAACCGCCGAAACCGTACAGGGTGCGCCCCTGCCTCTTCAGGGCGTACACCACGTCCATGGCCGTCACAGTCTTGCGCTTGGCGTGCTCAGTGTACGTCACCGCGTCGCGGATCACGTTCTCCAGGAACACCTTCAGCACCCCGCGGGTCTCCTCGTAGATCAGACCAGAGATGCGCTTCACGCCGCCCCTGCGAGCCAGGCGGCGGATGGCGGGCTTCGTGATGCCCTGGATGTTGTCGCGCAACACCTTGCGGTGCCGCTTGGCGCCACCCTTGCCGAGCCCCTTTCCTCCCTTGCCGCGGCCTGTCATCCTTCCTTCCTCGGGCAAAGCAAAACGTGCACAAACAGCAGCTGCAGCGGCTGGCGAGTCGGCTACGGTCTGCGCCCAGCGCGCCCGCCGCCCCCCTATATAGACTCTGGCCCGCCCTCCCCCCACCACGCGCAACCGAGGGCATATAAGCGCAGCACGGAGGCGCGCGGGCCCGTTGTCAAGGCAGCACCGGACGCCGCGCCGCACCTAACCTCCACGCACGCCGCTCCGCTACCGCCAACGCTACCGCCATGGCCCGCACAAAGCAAACGGCCCGCAAGTCCACCGGCGGAAAGGCGCCGCGCAAACAGCTCGCCACCAAGGCGGCGAGGAAGAGCGCGCCCGCCACCGGAGGCGTCAAGAAGCCCCACCGCTACAGGCCGGGCACCGTCGCCCTGCGAGAAATCAGGCGCTACCAGAAGAGCACAGAGCTGCTCATCCGCAAGCTGCCATTCCAGCGCCTAGTGCGCGAGATCGCCCAGGACTTCAAGACCGACCTGCGCTTCCAGAGCTCCGCAGTCATGGCCCTGCAGGAGGCCAGCGAGGCCTACCTCGTCGGCCTCTTCGAAGACACCAACCTGTGCGCAATCCACGCCAAGCGCGTCACCATCATGCCCAAGGACATCCAGCTCGCGCGCCGCATCCGCGGCGAGCGCGCCTAAACCGCGCCGCGGCACCGCACCGCACAAACAAAAACGGCCCTTTTCAGGGCCACTAACATCTCTCCGTCGCGAGCAAACTTTGTCGGTCGCCTGCCTCTCGCCCCGCAACCCAAAAACAAAAACCACCACTTCCCGTCCGTCCGCCACACACACCCGCTCACTCTGCCTGCCTGCTAGCAGCGCGCAACAATCACACATCATCCCTCCCCGGCGCTCAAAGCGCACAATACCCAACGGCCGACGTCACACCGCACGGGTGGCTGGCCGGCCGCCGCTTTCGTTTCGAAAACAAAAAAAACCCGCACTCCACTCCGACGGCCAACGGCCAGGCAGGCGCGCTCGCTCGCTCTACACGCCACCGAAATCCCCGCCGACTCCTTCCACATCTCAACGTGCCCCCCGTTGCAAAACATAACACACACAAAGAAACAAAACAAAGACCAGACACGACTAGACAAGACACACATCCGAGAAGAACGAACGCAGGCAAGCCAACCAACGTATTCAAACAAAACAACGTGACAGAAAACCAACCGTCGGCCGCCGCCACAAACACGGCGACAATCAACCACGACAACAACAACACCGCTTACCGCTACCGCCGCCCACACCCGCCACCGACCCCCGCAATCAAACCACCACGGCACGCAAACAGCATCCCCACGGGCATACAGACAGACACCCACACCAAACGCAACACGACAATCAAAACCTTCCCCGACGTGCTTTGATGGCCCTGAGAAGGGCCGTTTTGGGCCGCGCGTCTCTTGCGCGCCACTAGACGACGACGGGGGGTGGGGACGACGGGGTCAAGCGCCAAACCCTTCCTTTCCCATCTCTTTCTCCTCTACTCTACTCTACTTCTTCTTCTTGGGCGAAGCCTTCGCCTTAGACGGCGTCGTCGCCTTCTTCGGGCGCGGCGCCTTCGGCTTCTTCGTCGGAACCTTGGCGGCCTTCTTCGCCTTCGACGGCGACTTGGCCTTGGCCGGCTTGGCCGCAGCCGCCTTCTTCGCACCCGCGGGAGCGGCCGACGCCGCAGACGCCTTCTTGGCGGCGCCCGCCTTCCGACCGGTCGCCGCCTTCACGCCACCAGCCTTCTTTGCGCCGGCCGCACGGGCGCCCTTCTTCTCCTTGCTGGCCGGAGCGGCGCGCTTCTTCTTGGCACCGCCAGCACGAGCCTTGCCGCCCTCGGCCGCCCCCCCGCCGCCGGCGCCGGCAAGCTTGAACGAGCCGGACGCGCCCTTCCCCTTCGTCTGCACCAGCTCGCCCGCCACGACGGCCGACTTGAGGTACTTCTTGATAAACGGCGCCAGCTTCTCCGCGTCCAGCTTGTAGTGCGCGGCTATGTACTTCTTGATCGCCTGCAGCGACGACCCGCCGCGCTCCTTCAGACTCTTGATGGCGGCCGTCACCATCTCAGAGGTGCGCGGGTGCGCAGGCTTGGCGCGCGGCTTCTTCGCAGACGACGCAGACTTGGCCTTCTTCGTAGTGCCGGTGGCGGCGGGTGCCGCAGCAGTCTCGTTCGTAGCCGCCTGATCTGCCATTTCGACGACGCGCGTAACACACAGCGAGAGCGAGAGCGAGAGCGAGAGCGAGAGCGAGCGGGACGGCAGGCACGCAAGCACAGCACAGCACGGCAGAGCAGAGCAGAGAATCACAAGGGCCCAGCCAGTGTCGCGGGCGGGCGCGGACGGCCGAGAGAGCGGCCGCCACTCTGCGCGCCGCCGCGCCGCGCCTCCCGCGCTTGCTACCGCCCAACGTCCGACAGCCTGTGCGGAGCAGCCCCAAAGCTGCGCCACAACCGCCCGCGCCTTTCAAACCACCGAGGATGGGGCTACACACAGCCACACCACAGTCGCCAACCAGTCGCCACGGCAGCGCCGCAAACCACGGCCAAACTGCAGCTACCGCGCGCTACAGCCTGGGTCGGCCCGCCGAGAATCGCCGCCCCCGCCCAAATGCCGCCCCCACAGCCCCAGCCGACGACCCGCCACAATGGCCAAACCTTCGGCAAAACTCCCACACCGTCGCCGCGGCAGCCCGGCCAGCGCGGCCGGCGCCACAGCCACACAAGCCGAGGCGTGCGGCGATGACGGCCGTGCAAACGCGCCTCCGCCGCCCCATCGCCTTCCGTCGCCCTCCCGCCGTTTCCCGATCGGCCCGCAGCCGTCGGGCCACATCGCGCGCCGTCCTCCTCCTCTCGCCCGCCAACATTCACAGCCGTTTCTCAACAATTGCCCGCCGCAAACGGACGCCGCCTGCGCAACAGGCGCCGCCGCCCCTCGCCGCTTCCGACCCAACCCCTCGACCGAGGCAAACCGCAATCCGAATCTACAGACCAACCCAATCTGCCGTCAGCACACACGACAGCCGACCTTACACGTTGCGCGTTACACATTACGTTTACACGTCTAGGTTAGGTTCGGTTAGGTTAGGTGGACGTGGGTTAGGTTAAGGGGACTTGGGTTAGGTTAAGCGTCAAACTTAGGTTAAGCATTCAAACACGTCAGGCGTCAGAGGTTAGGTTAGGTTAGGTTAGGTTAGGTTAGGTTAGGTTAGGTTACGTTAGGTTACGTTACACGTTAGGTTAAGGGGTCAGTGCTAGGTTAAGAAGCGTCAAACGTAGGTTAAAAAAGCGTTCAAAACGTGAGGCGTGAGCCGCCGGACAGCTTACCTTACGTAGACGTTTGGGGCTCACAGGCTGAGCTCACCTCACCACACCACAGGTTAGGTTCGGTTCGGTTCGCTCGGCTCAGCGTAAAGCGCCGAGGTCAGGGTTACGTTCGTTCACCTTCGGGCGCCACACTTTCGGTTGAAAGGTCGCGACGGGACGACGTCGGCAGGCACCGCCGCAAACGGACAAAAACGTACAGACGACGTCGAAAACCGCCGACAGACGGGGGAGCAGCACGACCACGACCAGATACCGAGCGCGAACGAGACGCACGCGAACCACCCCCACCGGCCAAAGGGCACCACACAACAACCCAGAGCACCACGTGTCGACACCACAGCAACCCGCCGCTCACGCGACATGGCTGGCACCGAAGGGCAACCGCCCGCAACTGCGCTTTCCGCGCCGGCCCGGATGCACGTCGTGCTACAACAACACCACTACCGTACACAGCCGCTGTTCACAACATCACTATCATGCGCGCCCGCGGCTCGCCGCCGTCGCAGTCGCAGCCCCAACGCCAGCACTTTTGCACCACCATTCACACGCACCGCAACACAGCTCGCCGACACAGCCGAACAAAACAAACACCACACAACAACAGCAACAACGCCGCCGCCTCTACTCGTGCCGGCGACCCACCCCGCCGATGGCGCACCTTTCGCCAGCCGGCAATCGACACACACGCACGCACCCACCCACCCCCCGGGGCCCAGTGCAAAAAAAAACACACAAAAACAAAAACAAAAAAAAAACAACACAAACGACACGGGAAGCGCACACCGCCACTTCGCGCGCACGCCACCAACCAGTCGTCGTCTCAAAATAACAAACACAAACAAAATAAACTAACAACTAGGGCAACACAAAACAAAAACGCCTCGCACGAACCGCCCACAAAAAGGACAAGCACACGCACAGCCTCTGCTGACGACCACGACGCAGCGGCACGCTGCTCCTGTCCCGCGCCCCGCGCCCCGCGCCCCACTCGATTCACAACTCACGCGACACCGTCAACGACGGGCTCGCTTCCCGCAACCTACCACCTTTCCGCCACGACGCACAGCCCCAGCCCCACCCGACCCGACGACGCCCGTGGCAACGACTGCACTTTCACCACCGCCTCCCCCTTCCCCCCCAAAACACACACACACACACAGCCAGCCAAAAACGCACTCGCGACCCACACATGCACGTGCATCGGCACACGCCAACCAGTCAACGTCGACAACCACACGCAAGGCTCGAAACGAAACCGGCGTCCTTCCACGTTGCCATCAAGCTACCTACACGACACAAGACACAAGGAACAAACACAACAGCCGGCCCCACTAATTCCCACTCTCACGCCGCAAAAAGCACACCGAAACCGCCAAACGCACGCACATTCCCCTTCGCACTGACACCGACCGGCTCGCTACCACACACCTCTCGGCAGCCGTTTCACGCCAATTCGCCACACCGCCCACACAGTCGACAAGCGCCCGCCCTGTACGGCACACGCAACGACGCAGCGCAGCAAAGGGCGCCCGCAACACATACCTCTCCTCTCTCTCCCTCTCCGCCGCCCGACGCGCCAACCGCCACGCCACACCGCCAGCCACTCGCAAATTGTGCACTGCCACCAGCCACACGTCCAACACGCCGCGCCGCCTCCGGCCACCCGCCAGGGGGCGCTCACGTCCGCGACAACAGCGCGGCCCGCCGGGCCGAACCGAACCGAACCGAGCCGCCGCTGCTCTGCACTCGGCACGGCCACACCCTGCTGCAGACCGGGCTCGTCTCTCTGTACGCGTCTGCCTGCGCATCAACACAACACGACCTTTTTTTTTTTTTTCTCTCTACCGCCATCCCTTCTTCTCGCGTTTTACTCGTTGTTGCAGCAGCGGCGCACACCTACACATCCACAGCCCCAGCCGAGCCGAGCCGGCCTCACCTCAGGGCCCGCCGCCAGCGTCTCCTCCTCGGGCACAGGTGCGGTGCTGTGGCCGCCCATCCAACCGCATTGCTGGCCGTCCAGCCGCCAGGCGTTCCCACTGCCGCGAGCCACGCCGCGCACCGACCCTGCTGCAGAAAACGAAGCATAGCCAGAGACCGACCGATACACAAAGCAAGCCGTCGCCTCGCCTCTTGTCCTTCCTGCCTTCCTTTCGCCCCCCCCCCCTCCTTTTTTTTTTTTTATTTTGTTTTCTTCTTTCTTTCTTTCTTTGGCCCTCTCTCCTTCCCGCCCCATGGCGGTTACGGCACCGCCTGCAGCGGCAGATTTTTTGCGCCCACACGCCTACTCCTACCACCATTAACCTTGCCCTGCCCATCAACGTCGCAGTCGAACCGACGCTTGCCAACACACTGCCCACGTTCCTTTCTCTTTTCGGCCTACGCCCATTACGCGCCGCCGCCACAGCACCTTCCCTTCCCACAACACACCGACGTCATCACACGCACCCACAAACAGGGGCCACGACCGTGTTCCTCGCCCACTCCCATCCCGCACGGTACGCACATTCCCAACTACTACCGCGCACCCTCCCTTTCCAATCTGTGTGTCTCTGTGTCTGTGTCCTGTGTCCTGTCCGCGCGTGACGCCTCTCAACATCCGCCGTCCCCCGTCCCGTTTTCGCCCCCATGCCGTCGTCGCGCCGCCTCCTCCCCGTCCACCGCCGCCCCTGTCCGCCCCGCACCACACCATACACCGCTGCTTGTCCCGGCCGTTGCCACCAAAGGCGCCGACCGCAAACGCGCCACGCCGCAGCCCCCGTGCGTCTCGCTCGCTTGCATCTCCGTGCCGACGCTGCCTCTCTTCCCGCTCGCACTCGACCTCGACAACACAGTCTTTGGCTCCGCCACTGCGTGTTCCGGTGGTACGCACGCTGCAACACGTATGTATTCGTTACCAGAGCGATGGCGAGGCATGACAGCATCTCTGTCTGACCAGAGAGTTATTTATCGTTGCTAGTCGGCGCTTGGACCGCGCCAGACGACAGTAGTGGCACGCACCGGGTCGCCAGGAACAGTTGTTATATATATTGTAGCGCGAGTCGGGAGAGGTAGTAGTCGGTCGACAGTAGTAGCGGGTGGACGGTTGTACTGAGCGGGCGTCGGCGGCGTGCTCTGCTCGTCTCGCGACTCTGGTCACGGTTCGGGACGATGTATAGTATATTGTGTTATAATCAAAAGGTAGTGTGAAGCTGCATTGCGCAAATCTGATAACGTATGTTCATTGTACTTATTTTGTTCAACAACAAAAGCCCCACTATTACTTTTTTCTAAAGCAACTTTTGTCTTTTAACGAAAAACATTCACTTTTTAAAGACTACTTCCTATGGCATTTCCCTCCAAGGAGTGCAATTAATTACCAGCCAGCACTCATTCATTGCACACAGCTGTGTAAGGGGTATCTACAATTGAGGAGCGGATATAAATGCAACTTTTTTGTTTTTTTTTTTTTTTTTGTGTGTTGTAACCTCCCCGCAAAATTTAAAATAATGGACAATGTTATTTACGGATGCTAATGGACATTGCGCTAATTGTAACCTCGCCCACAATGAGAGGTATTGAAAATGGCAACAAAAATGTGAAATTCGCAATCCGACTCAAATATAAATTCTTCACAACATTTAAAGTCCGTTCAGTGACAAGAAACTTCAATTGAGCCGAAATATCGGTCTTTGGCCCTGTGCAAAACAATCAGAATTAAAGTCTTACCTCAGAATAAATGGATGTCACATTTCTGCTCTTGTTGTTGCGCAGCGCTTGGAGGAACTGCATTGCAAATAATAATATTCTCTTTTTTTGTGATTTTAGTGAAATTTTTCTTCAAAGAAGTGGAATGAAATGGGAAGTGCAACGAACTCTTTAGTTCAATAAAACATTACATTTTTGAAAAATGCTTTTGAAATAAAAATTATTTTTGGGGAACTTGTTGGAGAATTAATTACAATAAATATAATTTTTCATTATCTAATGATTATATTAATTAACAGTATACCTCCTTCACCATCTTGACCAGTGTTGCCGACCGCCTACATCACACAACCGCACTCGGCTGCTACTACTGACCGACCGCTCTGCATGACGACTATTAGCGTACTGCACGCGACGACTACTGACAGAGTACAGCCCTCAACTAGACAGAGCTACAGACTCGCAACGACTGACTGACTGACTGACTGACTGACTGACTGACTGAGAACCGCTCGCAACACTCGCGCGGTCCAGCGCAAACTCTCTGGTCACAGATGCTACAATGTCTCGCCATCGCTGCTATGTTACATACGTGTTTCAGTGTCTTTTTCATTGGGGTAACGATCTTTGGCTCTTTTTATTCTGAATACAGGGCCAAAGGTCAACGCTGCTGCCCTTATACAATTTATCAGGTTCCATTATGTCTGTTGCAATGTTACATACGGTTCATTCTTTCATTAATATTATCGTTGGGTTTGTTTTGTAGGGACGTTAACATTCTGGCACATTTTTATTATCATCGGACTCTCTGCTATTTGTGCAGGGAGGTTATACCTGGGTCCATTTCCATTTCCATTTCCATTTACATTTTAATATTGATAGACTTTTTGTTTTCTTTTTTTGTTTCTTGTTGTTTTTCCTTCTTTTTTCTTGTTGTTTTTTTTTCTTTCTTTTTTTTTGTTTTGTTTTGTTTTTCCCGCTCTCACCACCACCGCCGCATCACGCCTTCCGTTTTCTTCTTGGTTTCTTTTCTGTTCTTCAACTGCTTCAACATCACCGCGCCCCATTTCCACACCACAGCCATCAGCCTCCAAGACGGGCAGGCGCAGTGTGCCATTTCCGGCGCACAAGCACACCCGTACGGTACTCTCCTCGCCCCCACGCCACCAACAACACAGCGACCACGCGGCTTTCAGGCATGGCATGGCACGGCACGGCACGGCACCGGCGAAATGCGCCGCCCCCGCCCCTCCGCGCATCCGTCCGTCTCGCCACGTTCACTGACAGCCGCGTCTGCGGCTACACCACGACAACCACAACACAACACCGCTCCCCTCCCTGGCAACTCATTGTTTTTCTCCTCCTCTTTTGCACAAACCACAACGCCGAGCACAGGCGCAAGCCACCCACACCGCGCCCCTCCCCGTCCCGTCTTTGGCCGCCGCTCCTCGTTTCCTCGTTTGCCCCCTCCCATCTCCCGAAATGCCATGCCAGCAGCGTTACGCATGCCCCTCCCCTGTCCACACAACACTACCGCCAAACGAACAGCCTTCCGGGCCACATGCAGGGCACGCCCACCTCCAAACACTGCCAATTCACGGACGCACGCACGCACACACACACACACACACACACACACACACACACACACACACACTTTCCCGACACCTTTCTGTACGGAGGGTGCGTCATCTCGACCGTGACAGAGTGACGCCAACTATCGACGATCCATTTCCCCCCACTGGTAAAACACGTCCACTAACACCTACATACATCATTCAAGTACACAGACAATAGCATACACACAATGGGAGGGCACACGAACATGGACGGCACGGCACTGTCACACACTCTTCCTCAGAACCAACCATACCAACAAACGTTACGTACAACCGGGAAAGCGAAAGCGAAAGCAAAAGCAAAAAGCAAAGGCCAATGCAGCCGTCAAAGGTAACGTTCACCACGGCAGACACTTGCAGCCGCGCCGCCGTTAAACGCATTTCAGTGCGGCTCCAATACGCCTCCGACACGGGAACGTTCCGTTGCTCTACGAATGCGTTTCTCCCCTTTTTCCCTTCCTCTCTCTTTTGCCCCCCCCCCTCTGTCCTTTCCTCCTGCACTCTTGCCTCCTTCCTCACGTTCTGCCCAGACATTCGACCGATCAAAGTCAACCTGTCGTTACCGTTCTCAGCGCGACGGTGTACAACAGTATGACGGGTGTGCCCACGACTTCGGTTCAGTTGCGTGACGCCGGTCTATCGCGCCGATCGACAGTTACTCAGGGGGGCGACGGATCGGACCACGTCACCGACACACAAAACACTTTCAAACAAACAAATACATACCGGATGGACACAGACAAACACGTGTACAGACATTCGCCAAAAACGGCCGCCGCCGCCGCCGCCGTCGTCTAGCGTCGCGCTTACTGTACTGCACTGGACACGCGTGCATCTTGAATGACGACATCGGTGTGCGTGCGTCGTACGCAATCAGTCAGACACGGCTATCAAAAATCAGAGTCGAATGGTACATCATCGTGCGTGTCGCCGTACACGTACAGTACAATGCAACAACAATGCGTCTTCATGGCACGTTCATTTCAACGTCACTCACACACCTCCACGCTGCAGTTACGTCGCACCATTGTCAAACTCGGCGTACAGCAAAGGGAATAGTGGGCGGCAAACAAAAACCACAAAAAAAAACAACATTTCACATTTCACCCTCGCCATGTATGATGTGCAAAAAACAAACCCGCAAACGGCCGTCGTTACGGTGACACAAAAGTCGGCGATCGCACTGTCCCCCCTCGCAGACAGGTAACACACACACCAACAACACCAAATGGGTCAAAAACCACGCCAACGAGGCGTGCCACCATTCCACGCCACGGCGACCAACCTCGTGGCCGTACCCCGCGCAACACGCTTTGACGCGCCCCCCCACCCACAATCAAAATGCACACATACATCACAGCCGTCCACACAAACAACAACAACAATTCCGCCCTTCCCGCAAAAGGCAAGTTGGTGGCCCTGAAAAGGGCCGTTTTGCCGCTCTCGCAACGGAGGAGCATTCTCTCTCCATCCTTCCTTCCGTTCCAGAGCCACCTCCTTACTTGGAGCTCGTGTACTTGGTCACCGCCTTCGTGCCCTCGCTCACGGCGTGCTTGGCCAGCTCGCCAGGCAGCAACAGCCGCACAGCGGTCTGGATCTCGCGGGACGTGATGGTCGAGCGCTTGTTGTAGTGCGCCAGGCGAGAAGCCTCGGCCGCAATGCGCTCGAAAATGTCGTTCACGAAGCTGTTCATGATGCTCATCGCCTTCGACGAGATGCCCGTGTCAGGGTGCACCTGCTTCAGCACCTTGTAGATGTAGATGGCATAGCTCTCCTTCCTCTTGCGCTTCTTCTTCTTGTCGCCCTTCGAAATGTTCTTCTGCGCCTTGCCAGCCTTCTTGGCGGCCTTCCCGCTAGTCTTGGGCGGCATCTCGAACCAACGTACGGCGGCAGCAGCAACACCAGTAGCAAGCGCTCCGCTCTAGTCAGCGTCTCCCCACACAGTGGCACCCGCCGCCAGCCGCCGCCGCACCTTTACCAGCTCGCCCTGTTGCGGCCGCCGACCAATGGGGCGCGCGCGCAACCGGCCGCCGCACCCGAGCCCATAAAGCACCCCCACCCCGGCTGCGCCGGCACGCACTCCGCTGCTCGACTCGCTGCCGCTCGCACCGGTCGTTTTCGTTTCCTTCTCGTGTGCACCGTCGCTAGCCCATCGCCATGTCCGGACGCGGAAAGGGAGGCAAAGTCAAGGGCAAGTCAAAGTCCCGCTCAAGCAGGGCTGGGCTCCAGTTCCCGGTCGGCAGAATCCACCGCCTCCTGCGCAAGGGAAACTACGCAGAGCGCGTCGGCGCCGGGGCGCCCGTCTACCTCGCCGCCGTCATGGAGTACCTCGCGGCTGAGGTGCTCGAGCTGGCCGGAAACGCGGCCCGCGACAACAAGAAGACGCGCATCATCCCGCGCCACCTGCAGCTTGCCATCCGCAACGACGAGGAGCTCAACAAGCTCCTGTCGGGCGTCACCATCGCACAGGGTGGTGTCCTACCCAACATCCAGGCCGTCCTGCTGCCAAAGAAGACCGAGAAGAAGGCCTAAAGGAGGCCAGGCAATCGCAGCGCCGCGTGCTCCCCTGCACGCAACGCGCTTTGCCGGCTCGGCTCGGCCCGGCCCACAACAATCGGCCCTTTTCAGGGCCACCACACAAACCTACGTCCAAAGCAAAATTTCAGTCGTCCTCGCCGCACCTTGTTTTGTTTCAACTTTGCACTTTCACAGCACAGCCGCCGCCGGCGCACGTCCGCCATCTTGTCGTCCACACAGCCCGCACACACACACACACACACACACACACACACACACATTTTGCACGGTCGCAGAGTCGCCTTCCAAACGACAACGGCAGCAATAATGACCATTGTTAAAGGGAGGCGTGTCGACACACCGCCCTCCACTCCCGCGCGCAACGGCCGTCGACACGAACGAAACAGCTGATCCGGCCGCCTATGCCCACACGCCTTGCCTCGGAAACCCCAACGCCGCCGCAAACACACAGAGCCAAACCACGCAAGCAAATAATTACCGCCTCTCTCGCACAACAACACACAGCCCGCCATCTCCGTCGCGATCGATACAAAGACACACAATAACAAACACAAACGAAGCAGCTCCACACACAGCCAGCCACATGACACGTTTCCTTTCCTTCTCCCCTCCCAGCCACATCACGTCGCTCAAACGGAAAGAAAGAAAGAAACAAACAAACAAACAAACAAACAAACAAACGAACAACACAGCGCACACACACGCAGCAACAACAACAACAACAACACAGACTCTTTCGCACTTTTCAACTTCCGAACAGTGTGGTGGCCCTGAAAAGGGCCGTTTTCTAGTCTCTCCCACCCACAAGCACGGCCGCGGGAAGGCCAGCGCCCGCTGCGACGCAGCCTAACCGCCGAAACCGTACAGGGTGCGCCCCTGCCTCTTCAGGGCGTACACCACGTCCATGGCCGTCACAGTCTTGCGCTTGGCGTGCTCAGTGTACGTCACCGCGTCGCGGATCACGTTCTCCAGGAACACCTTCAGCACCCCGCGGGTCTCCTCGTAGATCAGACCAGAGATGCGCTTCACGCCGCCCCTGCGAGCCAGGCGGCGGATGGCGGGCTTCGTGATGCCCTGGATGTTGTCGCGCAACACCTTGCGGTGCCGCTTGGCGCCACCCTTGCCGAGCCCCTTTCCTCCCTTGCCGCGGCCTGTCATCCTTCCTTCCTCGGGCAAAGCAAAACGTGCACAAACAGCAGCTGCAGCGGCTGGCGAGTCGGCTACGGTCTGCGCCCAGCCGATAGACCATCTTCTTCAGGGTGTGCGCTCTTCACCCCGGTTGCTTGGAGTCCCTGCAGGATGTCCCTGCACTGCCTCCATTCTTCTCTTCGACTAGTTGTTGGTAATGCTTCTCTTTTCTTTTGTGTCTTCTCGTTGGCCCTTTTCAGGTATATATTGCCTTCAGGGTTGCCCGCGCGTGCGGACAACGGTGCTTGTCCGTGGACAAGCCGTCTTCAGTGCTCCCGGCGCGGACGGCGTTGGGAGCGTCTTATTTCGACGGCTGTTGAGCAGCCGCCGGTGAGGCGGTCATCACTGTTTCAGCCACTCTCTGCAGCGTGTCGGCAAGGTGTGTTACCTTGTCGATTGCCGCAGAGAGTGCTGAAATTGCTGCAGCCAGCCCTCCTTCAAGCGCTGATGTTGCGGCGCCTTGGCTGGTTGCTGCAGGGTGACGTGAGGCGGCTGGCGCGTTGCCGCGCCTTTCGCCTCCCGTCGTTTGGTGGTCTTCTTTGCGCGCCTTCCCGTGGTAGGCGCGCTGGTCATCTGGCGTGCGCTCGCGCGCCCGTTTTCTGACGCGGGTGCGCCAGCTTTTGTTGCCCCCTTCAGTGGGGACGGTGGTGGCAGCATTGGCTGCCGGCGTCTGCCTGGCGTGTGCCGGCCGCCTCGCCGGTTTTGCGCCTGGGCGCGGACGGCGGAGGGAGCGGCCGGCAGTCGTCTTCGCCTGCTGCCCGTTTTGGCGAGCTATTGCGGCTTTGAAGACTTCGCAGCCGCGGTAGCTCGCCACGTGTGGGCCGCTGCAGTTCGCACACTTGGGCGTGTGCGACCTCGGTAGCGGACAAAGTCTGCTGGCATGGGCCCCGGCACACTTCACGCACTTCTCGGGGAAGGAGCAGTGGCGAGCCACGTGCCCCATCCCCTGGCAGCGGAAACATTGTACCAGGCCCCTCTTCTGTTTCAGGTTTTCGACGGTGACCTTTGTGTTGGCCACCCTCGTCACCTGGTAGAGCCGCCTGTTTTCTGGTGTATCGGTGGCGATAACCAGAAGTGACGGCGACTCTTTGTGGCTGACGTGCGACTTCACGCGCGTCACGTTGCGCACGCTGAAGTCTAGATCTGTCAGCTCCTCTCGTAGCAGCTCCGGTTGAGCTGCCATCGGTAAGCCCTTAAAGACTATCTTCAATAGTCGCTCGGGGACGGCGGCGTGTGTGAACCAGTGGAGGCCCTGGTTTGACGCCTCGCTCGTCACCTTGATGTAGTCGTCTGTGTTGGCGACCTGTAGCCGCACTAGGTTCCCTGCTGCAGCTCGCAAGGTGAAGTCGGCAGTCGTCCACTGCCTTACGAGCTGCAGGAAACCTTTATAGTCTTCGGCCACCTCGAAGACTATGGGCGGCGGCCTCCGGTGTGACCGTCCGGTGGTGGGGACGGCTCCTTCGTCATCTTCATCATTTGAACAGCCTGCTTTGGCGGCGGCCGTGGGCGCCGACCGCTCTGGAGTAGGCTGTTCAGTCGTAGTTTCGACCGCAAGGGCCCCAAAGCGGTTTGCGGTCGATGTGGGCGGCGGTGTAGGCGTCTTCCTGGGTCTGGCCGCACGTTTCGACGTAACGGTCGTCCAGGTCGCACCCGCACCGCTGTCGTCAGGTAGGGCGCGTCTTCTGCCCCCGTTTGTGGAGACAGCCAGCTGCCTCCTCTTCTTTGGCGTCTTTTTGGCGCCAGATGCTGCGGTAGTACACGACCGCTTGCGCCGCTCGCCCGCAGGGCGTTGCTGCGTGATGGCCGTCATTCTCCGCGCCCTCTCGTCGGCCGGTAGTGCGCCGTGCACTACGATATCGTCTTCACTGGATCCGTCGTCCAAGTCGTAGTCCGTGGACGGTGGCCGGGTCGTCCTAGGCGGCGGGTCAGACGGGGCCGCCGGGGGAGCAAGCTCCTCCGGACGGCGGTCTGCCACACCAACATCTCCAGTCGTCGTATGTGGGGGGCCGGATGGGGCCGTCGACCGAGCGGGCTCGGCCGAACGGCGATCCGCCACACCCATAGCTCTACTCAGCGATCCTCTAAACTCCGGGCGTGCCCACGACATCTCTGCGCGCTGCCGGAGCGACGACTGACGGTCTGCGGTCTGCGCCCAGCGCGCCCGCCGCCCCCCTATATAGACTCTGGCCCGCCCTCCCCCCACCACGCGCAACCGAGGGCATATAAGCGCAGCACGGAGGCGCGCGGGCCCGTTGTCAAGGCAGCACCGGACGCCGCGCCGCACCTAACCTCCACGCACGCCGCTCCGCTACCGCCAACGCTACCGCCATGGCCCGCACAAAGCAAACGGCCCGCAAGTCCACCGGCGGAAAGGCGCCGCGCAAACAGCTCGCCACCAAGGCGGCGAGGAAGAGCGCGCCCGCCACCGGAGGCGTCAAGAAGCCCCACCGCTACAGGCCGGGCACCGTCGCCCTGCGAGAAATCAGGCGCTACCAGAAGAGCACAGAGCTGCTCATCCGCAAGCTGCCATTCCAGCGCCTAGTGCGCGAGATCGCCCAGGACTTCAAGACCGACCTGCGCTTCCAGAGCTCCGCAGTCATGGCCCTGCAGGAGGCCAGCGAGGCCTACCTCGTCGGCCTCTTCGAAGACACCAACCTGTGCGCAATCCACGCCAAGCGCGTCACCATCATGCCCAAGGACATCCAGCTCGCGCGCCGCATCCGCGGCGAGCGCGCCTAAACCGCGCCGCGGCACCGCACCGCACAAACAAAAACGGCCCTTTTCAGGGCCACTAACATCTCTCCGTCGCGAGCAAACTTTGTCGGTCGCCTGCCTCTCGCCCCGCAACCCAAAAACAAAAACCACCACTTCCCGTCCGTCCGCCACACACACCCGCTCACTCTGCCTGCCTGCTAGCAGCGCGCAACAATCACACATCATCCCTCCCCGGCGCTCAAAGCGCACAATACCCAACGGCCGACGTCACACCGCACGGGTGGCTGGCCGGCCGCCGCTTTCGTTTCGAAAACAAAAAAAACCCGCACTCCACTCCGACGGCCAACGGCCAGGCAGGCGCGCTCGCTCGCTCTACACGCCACCGAAATCCCCGCCGACTCCTTCCACATCTCAACGTGCCCCCCGTTGCAAAACATAACACACACAAAGAAACAAAACAAAGACCAGACACGACTAGACAAGACACACATCCGAGAAGAACGAACGCAGGCAAGCCAACCAACGTATTCAAACAAAACAACGTGACAGAAAACCAACCGTCGGCCGCCGCCACAAACACGGCGACAATCAACCACGACAACAACAACACCGCTTACCGCTACCGCCGCCCACACCCGCCACCGACCCCCGCAATCAAACCACCACGGCACGCAAACAGCATCCCCACGGGCATACAGACAGACACCCACACCAAACGCAACACGACAATCAAAACCTTCCCCGACGTGCTTTGATGGCCCTGAGAAGGGCCGTTTTGGGCCGCGCGTCTCTTGCGCGCCACTAGACGACGACGGGGGGTGGGGACGACGGGGTCAAGCGCCAAACCCTTCCTTTCCCATCTCTTTCTCCTCTACTCTACTCTACTTCTTCTTCTTGGGCGAAGCCTTCGCCTTAGACGGCGTCGTCGCCTTCTTCGGGCGCGGCGCCTTCGGCTTCTTCGTCGGAACCTTGGCGGCCTTCTTCGCCTTCGACGGCGACTTGGCCTTGGCCGGCTTGGCCGCAGCCGCCTTCTTCGCACCCGCGGGAGCGGCCGACGCCGCAGACGCCTTCTTGGCGGCGCCCGCCTTCCGACCGGTCGCCGCCTTCACGCCACCAGCCTTCTTTGCGCCGGCCGCACGGGCGCCCTTCTTCTCCTTGCTGGCCGGAGCGGCGCGCTTCTTCTTGGCACCGCCAGCACGAGCCTTGCCGCCCTCGGCCGCCCCCCCGCCGCCGGCGCCGGCAAGCTTGAACGAGCCGGACGCGCCCTTCCCCTTCGTCTGCACCAGCTCGCCCGCCACGACGGCCGACTTGAGGTACTTCTTGATAAACGGCGCCAGCTTCTCCGCGTCCAGCTTGTAGTGCGCGGCTATGTACTTCTTGATCGCCTGCAGCGACGACCCGCCGCGCTCCTTCAGACTCTTGATGGCGGCCGTCACCATCTCAGAGGTGCGCGGGTGCGCAGGCTTGGCGCGCGGCTTCTTCGCAGACGACGCAGACTTGGCCTTCTTCGTAGTGCCGGTGGCGGCGGGTGCCGCAGCAGTCTCGTTCGTAGCCGCCTGATCTGCCATTTCGACGACGCGCGTAACACACAGCGAGAGCGAGAGCGAGAGCGAGCGGGACGGCAGGCACGCAAGCACAGCACAGCACGGCAGAGCAGAGCAGAGAATCACAAGGGCCCAGCCAGTGTCGCGGGCGGGCGCGGACGGCCGAGAGAGCGGCCGCCACTCTGCGCGCCGCCGCGCCGCGCCTCCCGCGCTTGCTACCGCCCAACGTCCGACAGCCTGTGCGGAGCAGCCCCAAAGCTGCGCCACAACCGCCCGCGCCTTTCAAACCACCGAGGATGGGGCTACACACAGCCACACCACAGTCGCCAACCAGTCGCCACGGCAGCGCCGCAAACCACGGCCAAACTGCAGCTACCGCGCGCTACAGCCTGGGTCGGCCCGCCGAGAATCGCCGCCCCCGCCCAAATGCCGCCCCCACAGCCCCAGCCGACGACCCGCCACAATGGCCAAACCTTCGGCAAAACTCCCACACCGTCGCCGCGGCAGCCCGGCCAGCGCGGCCGGCGCCACAGCCACACAAGCCGAGGCGTGCGGCGATGACGGCCGTGCAAACGCGCCTCCGCCGCCCCATCGCCTTCCGTCGCCCTCCCGCCGTTTCCCGATCGGCCCGCAGCCGTCGGGCCACATCGCGCGCCGTCCTCCTCCTCTCGCCCGCCAACATTCACAGCCGTTTCTCAACAATTGCCCGCCGCAAACGGACGCCGCCTGCGCAACAGGCGCCGCCGCCCCTCGCCGCTTCCGACCCAACCCCTCGACCGAGGCAAACCGCAATCCGAATCTACAGACCAACCCAATCTGCCGTCAGCACACACGACAGCCGACCTTACACGTTGCGCGTTACACATTACGTTTACACGTCTAGGTTAGGTTCGGTTAGGTTAGGTGGACGTGGGTTAGGTTAAGGGGACTTGGGTTAGGTTAAGCGTCAAACTTAGGTTAAGCATTCAAACACGTCAGGCGTCAGAGGTTAGGTTAGGTTAGGTTAGGTTAGGTTAGGTTAGGTTAGGTTACGTTAGGTTACGTTACACGTTAGGTTAAGGGGTCAGTGCTAGGTTAAGAAGCGTCAAACGTAGGTTAAAAAAGCGTTCAAAACGTGAGGCGTGAGCCGCCGGACAGCTTACCTTACGTAGACGTTTGGGGCTCACAGGCTGAGCTCACCTCACCACACCACAGGTTAGGTTCGGTTCGGTTCGCTCGGCTCAGCGTAAAGCGCCGAGGTCAGGGTTACGTTCGTTCACCTTCGGGCGCCACACTTTCGGTTGAAAGGTCGCGACGGGACGACGTCGGCAGGCACCGCCGCAAACGGACAAAAACGTACAGACGACGTCGAAAACCGCCGACAGACGGGGGAGCAGCACGACCACGACCAGATACCGAGCGCGAACGAGACGCACGCGAACCACCCCCACCGGCCAAAGGGCACCACACAACAACCCAGAGCACCACGTGTCGACACCACAGCAACCCGCCGCTCACGCGACATGGCTGGCACCGAAGGGCAACCGCCCGCAACTGCGCTTTCCGCGCCGGCCCGGATGCACGTCGTGCTACAACAACACCACTACCGTACACAGCCGCTGTTCACAACATCACTATCATGCGCGCCCGCGGCTCGCCGCCGTCGCAGTCGCAGCCCCAACGCCAGCACTTTTGCACCACCATTCACACGCACCGCAACACAGCTCGCCGACACAGCCGAACAAAACAAACACCACACAACAACAGCAACAACGCCGCCGCCTCTACTCGTGCCGGCGACCCACCCCGCCGATGGCGCACCTTTCGCCAGCCGGCAATCGACACACACGCACGCACCCACCCACCCCCCGGGGCCCAGTGCAAAAAAAAACACACAAAAACAAAAACAAAAAAAAAACAACACAAACGACACGGGAAGCGCACACCGCCACTTCGCGCGCACGCCACCAACCAGTCGTCGTCTCAAAATAACAAACACAAACAAAATAAACTAACAACTAGGGCAACACAAAACAAAAACGCCTCGCACGAACCGCCCACAAAAAGGACAAGCACACGCACAGCCTCTGCTGACGACCACGACGCAGCGGCACGCTGCTCCTGTCCCGCGCCCCGCGCCCCGCGCCCCACTCGATTCACAACTCACGCGACACCGTCAACGACGGGCTCGCTTCCCGCAACCTACCACCTTTCCGCCACGACGCACAGCCCCAGCCCCACCCGACCCGACGACGCCCGTGGCAACGACTGCACTTTCACCACCGCCTCCCCCTTCCCCCCCAAAACACACACACACACACAGCCAGCCAAAAACGCACTCGCGACCCACACATGCACGTGCATCGGCACACGCCAACCAGTCAACGTCGACAACCACACGCAAGGCTCGAAACGAAACCGGCGTCCTTCCACGTTGCCATCAAGCTACCTACACGACACAAGACACAAGGAACAAACACAACAGCCGGCCCCACTAATTCCCACTCTCACGCCGCAAAAAGCACACCGAAACCGCCAAACGCACGCACATTCCCCTTCGCACTGACACCGACCGGCTCGCTACCACACACCTCTCGGCAGCCGTTTCACGCCAATTCGCCACACCGCCCACACAGTCGACAAGCGCCCGCCCTGTACGGCACACGCAACGACGCAGCGCAGCAAAGGGCGCCCGCAACACATACCTCTCCTCTCTCTCCCTCTCCGCCGCCCGACGCGCCAACCGCCACGCCACACCGCCAGCCACTCGCAAATTGTGCACTGCCACCAGCCACACGTCCAACACGCCGCGCCGCCTCCGGCCACCCGCCAGGGGGCGCTCACGTCCGCGACAACAGCGCGGCCCGCCGGGCCGAACCGAACCGAACCGAGCCGCCGCTGCTCTGCACTCGGCACGGCCACACCCTGCTGCAGACCGGGCTCGTCTCTCTGTACGCGTCTGCCTGCGCATCAACACAACACGACCTTTTTTTTTTTTTTCTCTCTACCGCCATCCCTTCTTCTCGCGTTTTACTCGTTGTTGCAGCAGCGGCGCACACCTACACATCCACAGCCCCAGCCGAGCCGAGCCGGCCTCACCTCAGGGCCCGCCGCCAGCGTCTCCTCCTCGGGCACAGGTGCGGTGCTGTGGCCGCCCATCCAACCGCATTGCTGGCCGTCCAGCCGCCAGGCGTTCCCACTGCCGCGAGCCACGCCGCGCACCGACCCTGCTGCAGAAAACGAAGCATAGCCAGAGACCGACCGATACACAAAGCAAGCCGTCGCCTCGCCTCTTGTCCTTCCTGCCTTCCTTTCGCCCCCCCCCCCCCTCCTTTTTTTTTTTTTATTTTGTTTTCTTCTTTCTTTCTTTCTTTGGCCCTCTCTCCTTCCCGCCCCATGGCGGTTACGGCACCGCCTGCAGCGGCAGATTTTTTGCGCCCACACGCCTACTCCTACCACCATTAACCTTGCCCTGCCCATCAACGTCGCAGTCGAACCGACGCTTGCCAACACACTGCCCACGTTCCTTTCTCTTTTCGGCCTACGCCCATTACGCGCCGCCGCCACAGCACCTTCCCTTCCCACAACACACCGACGTCATCACACGCACCCACAAACAGGGGCCACGACCGTGTTCCTCGCCCACTCCCATCCCGCACGGTACGCACATTCCCAACTACTACCGCGCACCCTCCCTTTCCAATCTGTGTGTCTCTGTGTCTGTGTCCTGTGTCCTGTCCGCGCGTGACGCCTCTCAACATCCGCCGTCCCCCGTCCCGTTTTCGCCCCCATGCCGTCGTCGCGCCGCCTCCTCCCCGTCCACCGCCGCCCCTGTCCGCCCCGCACCACACCATACACCGCTGCTTGTCCCGGCCGTTGCCACCAAAGGCGCCGACCGCAAACGCGCCACGCCGCAGCCCCCGTGCGTCTCGCTCGCTTGCATCTCCGTGCCGACGCTGCCTCTCTTCCCGCTCGCACTCGACCTCGACAACACAGTCTTTGGCTCCGCCACTGCGTGTTCCGGTGGTACGCACGCTGCAACACGTATGTATTCGTTACCAGAGCGATGGCGAGGCATGACAGCATCTCTGTCTGACCAGAGAGTTATTTATCGTTGCTAGTCGGCGCTTGGACCGCGCCAGACGACAGTAGTGGCACGCACCGGGTCGCCAGGAACAGTTGTTATATATATTGTAGCGCGAGTCGGGAGAGGTAGTAGTCGGTCGACAGTAGTAGCGGGTGGACGGTTGTACTGAGCGGGCGTCGGCGGCGTGCTCTGCTCGTCTCGCGACTCTGGTCACGGTTCGGGACGATGTATAGTATATTGTGTTATAATCAAAAGGTAGTGTGAAGCTGCATTGCGCAAATCTGATAACGTATGTTCATTGTACTTATTTTGTTCAACAACAAAAGCCCCACTATTACTTTTTTCTAAAGCAACTTTTGTCTTTTAACGAAAAACATTCACTTTTTAAAGACTACTTCCTATGGCATTTCCCTCCAAGGAGTGCAATTAATTACCAGCCAGCACTCATTCATTGCACACAGCTGTGTAAGGGGTATCTACAATTGAGGAGCGGATATAAATGCAACTTTTTTGTTTTTTTTTTTTTTTTGTGTGTTGTAACCTCCCCGCAAAATTTAAAATAATGGACAATGTTATTTACGGATGCTAATGGACATTGCGCTAATTGTAACCTCGCCCACAATGAGAGGTATTGAAAATGGCAACAAAAATGTGAAATTCGCAATCCGACTCAAATATAAATTCTTCACAACATTTAAAGTCCGTTCAGTGACAAGAAACTTCAATTGAGCCGAAATATCGGTCTTTGGCCCTGTGCAAAACAATCAGAATTAAAGTCTTACCTCAGAATAAATGGATGTCACATTTCTGCTCTTGTTGTTGCGCAGCGCTTGGAGGAACTGCATTGCAAATAATAATATTCTCTTTTTTTGTGATTTTAGTGAAATTTTTCTTCAAAGAAGTGGAATGAAATGGGAAGTGCAACGAACTCTTTAGTTCAATAAAACATTACATTTTTGAAAAATGCTTTTGAAATAAAAATTATTTTTGGGGAACTTGTTGGAGAATTAATTACAATAAATATAATTTTTCATTATCTAATGATTATATTAATTAACAGTATACCTCCTTCACCATCTTGACCAGTGTTGCCGACCGCCTACATCACACAACCGCACTCGGCTGCTACTACTGACCGACCGCTCTGCATGACGACTATTAGCGTACTGCACGCGACGACTACTGACAGAGTACAGCCCTCAACTAGACAGAGCTACAGACTCGCAACGACTGACTGACTGACTGACTGACTGACTGACTGACTGAGAACCGCTCGCAACACTCGCGCGGTCCAGCGCAAACTCTCTGGTCACAGATGCTACAATGTCTCGCCATCGCTGCTATGTTACATACGTGTTTCAGTGTCTTTTTCATTGGGGTAACGATCTTTGGCTCTTTTTATTCTGAATACAGGGCCAAAGGTCAACGCTGCTGCCCTTATACAATTTATCAGGTTCCATTATGTCTGTTGCAATGTTACATACGGTTCATTCTTTCATTAATATTATCGTTGGGTTTGTTTTGTAGGGACGTTAACATTCTGGCACATTTTTATTATCATCGGACTCTCTGCTATTTGTGCAGGGAGGTTATACCTGGGTCCATTTCCATTTCCATTTCCATTTACATTTTAATATTGATAGACTTTTTGTTTTCTTTTTTTGTTTCTTGTTGTTTTTCCTTCTTTTTTCTTGTTGTTTTTTTTTCTTTCTTTTTTTTTGTTTTGTTTTGTTTTTCCCGCTCTCACCACCACCGCCGCATCACGCCTTCCGTTTTCTTCTTGGTTTCTTTTCTGTTCTTCAACTGCTTCAACATCACCGCGCCCCATTTCCACACCACAGCCATCAGCCTCCAAGACGGGCAGGCGCAGTGTGCCATTTCCGGCGCACAAGCACACCCGTACGGTACTCTCCTCGCCCCCACGCCACCAACAACACAGCGACCACGCGGCTTTCAGGCATGGCATGGCACGGCACGGCACGGCACCGGCGAAATGCGCCGCCCCCGCCCCTCCGCGCATCCGTCCGTCTCGCCACGTTCACTGACAGCCGCGTCTGCGGCTACACCACGACAACCACAACACAACACCGCTCCCCTCCCTGGCAACTCATTGTTTTTCTCCTCCTCTTTTGCACAAACCACAACGCCGAGCACAGGCGCAAGCCACCCACACCGCGCCCCTCCCCGTCCCGTCTTTGGCCGCCGCTCCTCGTTTCCTCGTTTGCCCCCTCCCATCTCCCGAAATGCCATGCCAGCAGCGTTACGCATGCCCCTCCCCTGTCCACACAACACTACCGCCAAACGAACAGCCTTCCGGGCCACATGCAGGGCACGCCCACCTCCAAACACTGCCAATTCACGGACGCACGCACGCACACACACACACACACACACACACACACACACACACACACACACTTTCCCGACACCTTTCTGTACGGAGGGTGCGTCATCTCGACCGTGACAGAGTGACGCCAACTATCGACGATCCATTTCCCCCCACTGGTAAAACACGTCCACTAACACCTACATACATCATTCAAGTACACAGACAATAGCATACACACAATGGGAGGGCACACGAACATGGACGGCACGGCACTGTCACACACTCTTCCTCAGAACCAACCATACCAACAAACGTTACGTACAACCGGGAAAGCGAAAGCGAAAGCAAAAGCAAAAAGCAAAGGCCAATGCAGCCGTCAAAGGTAACGTTCACCACGGCAGACACTTGCAGCCGCGCCGCCGTTAAACGCATTTCAGTGCGGCTCCAATACGCCTCCGACACGGGAACGTTCCGTTGCTCTACGAATGCGTTTCTCCCCTTTTTCCCTTCCTCTCTCTTTTGCCCCCCCCCCTCTGTCCTTTCCTCCTGCACTCTTGCCTCCTTCCTCACGTTCTGCCCAGACATTCGACCGATCAAAGTCAACCTGTCGTTACCGTTCTCAGCGCGACGGTGTACAACAGTATGACGGGTGTGCCCACGACTTCGGTTCAGTTGCGTGACGCCGGTCTATCGCGCCGATCGACAGTTACTCAGGGGGGCGACGGATCGGACCACGTCACCGACACACAAAACACTTTCAAACAAACAAATACATACCGGATGGACACAGACAAACACGTGTACAGACATTCGCCAAAAACGGCCGCCGCCGCCGCCGCCGTCGTCTAGCGTCGCGCTTACTGTACTGCACTGGACACGCGTGCATCTTGAATGACGACATCGGTGTGCGTGCGTCGTACGCAATCAGTCAGACACGGCTATCAAAAATCAGAGTCGAATGGTACATCATCGTGCGTGTCGCCGTACACGTACAGTACAATGCAACAACAATGCGTCTTCATGGCACGTTCATTTCAACGTCACTCACACACCTCCACGCTGCAGTTACGTCGCACCATTGTCAAACTCGGCGTACAGCAAAGGGAATAGTGGGCGGCAAACAAAAACCACAAAAAAAAACAACATTTCACATTTCACCCTCGCCATGTATGATGTGCAAAAAACAAACCCGCAAACGGCCGTCGTTACGGTGACACAAAAGTCGGCGATCGCACTGTCCCCCCTCGCAGACAGGTAACACACACACCAACAACACCAAATGGGTCAAAAACCACGCCAACGAGGCGTGCCACCATTCCACGCCACGGCGACCAACCTCGTGGCCGTACCCCGCGCAACACGCTTTGACGCGCCCCCCCACCCACAATCAAAATGCACACATACATCACAGCCGTCCACACAAACAACAACAACAATTCCGCCCTTCCCGCAAAAGGCAAGTTGGTGGCCCTGAAAAGGGCCGTTTTGCCGCTCTCGCAACGGAGGAGCATTCTCTCTCCATCCTTCCTTCCGTTCCAGAGCCACCTCCTTACTTGGAGCTCGTGTACTTGGTCACCGCCTTCGTGCCCTCGCTCACGGCGTGCTTGGCCAGCTCGCCAGGCAGCAACAGCCGCACAGCGGTCTGGATCTCGCGGGACGTGATGGTCGAGCGCTTGTTGTAGTGCGCCAGGCGAGAAGCCTCGGCCGCAATGCGCTCGAAAATGTCGTTCACGAAGCTGTTCATGATGCTCATCGCCTTCGACGAGATGCCCGTGTCAGGGTGCACCTGCTTCAGCACCTTGTAGATGTAGATGGCATAGCTCTCCTTCCTCTTGCGCTTCTTCTTCTTGTCGCCCTTCGAAATGTTCTTCTGCGCCTTGCCAGCCTTCTTGGCGGCCTTCCCGCTAGTCTTGGGCGGCATCTCGAACCAACGTACGGCGGCAGCAGCAACACCAGTAGCAAGCGCTCCGCTCTAGTCAGCGTCTCCCCACACAGTGGCACCCGCCGCCAGCCGCCGCCGCACCTTTACCAGCTCGCCCTGTTGCGGCCGCCGACCAATGGGGCGCGCGCGCAACCGGCCGCCGCACCCGAGCCCATAAAGCACCCCCACCCCGGCTGCGCCGGCACGCACTCCGCTGCTCGACTCGCTGCCGCTCGCACCGGTCGTTTTCGTTTCCTTCTCGTGTGCACCGTCGCTAGCCCATCGCCATGTCCGGACGCGGAAAGGGAGGCAAAGTCAAGGGCAAGTCAAAGTCCCGCTCAAGCAGGGCTGGGCTCCAGTTCCCGGTCGGCAGAATCCACCGCCTCCTGCGCAAGGGAAACTACGCAGAGCGCGTCGGCGCCGGGGCGCCCGTCTACCTCGCCGCCGTCATGGAGTACCTCGCGGCTGAGGTGCTCGAGCTGGCCGGAAACGCGGCCCGCGACAACAAGAAGACGCGCATCATCCCGCGCCACCTGCAGCTTGCCATCCGCAACGACGAGGAGCTCAACAAGCTCCTGTCGGGCGTCACCATCGCACAGGGTGGTGTCCTACCCAACATCCAGGCCGTCCTGCTGCCAAAGAAGACCGAGAAGAAGGCCTAAAGGAGGCCAGGCAATCGCAGCGCCGCGTGCTCCCCTGCACGCAACGCGCTTTGCCGGCTCGGCTCGGCCCGGCCCACAACAATCGGCCCTTTTCAGGGCCACCACACAAACCTACGTCCAAAGCAAAATTTCAGTCGTCCTCGCCGCACCTTGTTTTGTTTCAACTTTGCACTTTCACAGCACAGCCGCCGCCGGCGCACGTCCGCCATCTTGTCGTCCACACAGCCCGCACACACACACACACACACACACACACACACACACATTTTGCACGGTCGCAGAGTCGCCTTCCAAACGACAACGGCAGCAATAATGACCATTGTTAAAGGGAGGCGTGTCGACACACCGCCCTCCACTCCCGCGCGCAACGGCCGTCGACACGAACGAAACAGCTGATCCGGCCGCCTATGCCCACACGCCTTGCCTCGGAAACCCCAACGCCGCCGCAAACACACAGAGCCAAACCACGCAAGCAAATAATTACCGCCTCTCTCGCACAACAACACACAGCCCGCCATCTCCGTCGCGATCGATACAAAGACACACAATAACAAACACAAACGAAGCAGCTCCACACACAGCCAGCCACATGACACGTTTCCTTTCCTTCTCCCCTCCCAGCCACATCACGTCGCTCAAACGGAAAGAAAGAAAGAAACAAACAAACAAACAAACAAACAAACAAACGAACAACACAGCGCACACACACGCAGCAACAACAACAACAACAACACAGACTCTTTCGCACTTTTCAACTTCCGAACAGTGTGGTGGCCCTGAAAAGGGCCGTTTTCTAGTCTCTCCCACCCACAAGCACGGCCGCGGGAAGGCCAGCGCCCGCTGCGACGCAGCCTAACCGCCGAAACCGTACAGGGTGCGCCCCTGCCTCTTCAGGGCGTACACCACGTCCATGGCCGTCACAGTCTTGCGCTTGGCGTGCTCAGTGTACGTCACCGCGTCGCGGATCACGTTCTCCAGGAACACCTTCAGCACCCCGCGGGTCTCCTCGTAGATCAGACCAGAGATGCGCTTCACGCCGCCCCTGCGAGCCAGGCGGCGGATGGCGGGCTTCGTGATGCCCTGGATGTTGTCGCGCAACACCTTGCGGTGCCGCTTGGCGCCACCCTTGCCGAGCCCCTTTCCTCCCTTGCCGCGGCCTGTCATCCTTCCTTCCTCGGGCAAAGCAAAACGTGCACAAACAGCAGCTGCAGCGGCTGGCGAGTCGGCTACGGTCTGCGCCCAGCGCGCCCGCCGCCCCCCTATATAGACTCTGGCCCGCCCTCCCCCCACCACGCGCAACCGAGGGCATATAAGCGCAGCACGGAGGCGCGCGGGCCCGTTGTCAAGGCAGCACCGGACGCCGCGCCGCACCTAACCTCCACGCACGCCGCTCCGCTACCGCCAACGCTACCGCCATGGCCCGCACAAAGCAAACGGCCCGCAAGTCCACCGGCGGAAAGGCGCCGCGCAAACAGCTCGCCACCAAGGCGGCGAGGAAGAGCGCGCCCGCCACCGGAGGCGTCAAGAAGCCCCACCGCTACAGGCCGGGCACCGTCGCCCTGCGAGAAATCAGGCGCTACCAGAAGAGCACAGAGCTGCTCATCCGCAAGCTGCCATTCCAGCGCCTAGTGCGCGAGATCGCCCAGGACTTCAAGACCGACCTGCGCTTCCAGAGCTCCGCAGTCATGGCCCTGCAGGAGGCCAGCGAGGCCTACCTCGTCGGCCTCTTCGAAGACACCAACCTGTGCGCAATCCACGCCAAGCGCGTCACCATCATGCCCAAGGACATCCAGCTCGCGCGCCGCATCCGCGGCGAGCGCGCCTAAACCGCGCCGCGGCACCGCACCGCACAAACAAAAACGGCCCTTTTCAGGGCCACTAACATCTCTCCGTCGCGAGCAAACTTTGTCGGTCGCCTGCCTCTCGCCCCGCAACCCAAAAACAAAAACCACCACTTCCCGTCCGTCCGCCACACACACCCGCTCACTCTGCCTGCCTGCTAGCAGCGCGCAACAATCACACATCATCCCTCCCCGGCGCTCAAAGCGCACAATACCCAACGGCCGACGTCACACCGCACGGGTGGCTGGCCGGCCGCCGCTTTCGTTTCGAAAACAAAAAAAACCCGCACTCCACTCCGACGGCCAACGGCCAGGCAGGCGCGCTCGCTCGCTCTACACGCCACCGAAATCCCCGCCGACTCCTTCCACATCTCAACGTGCCCCCCGTTGCAAAACATAACACACACAAAGAAACAAAACAAAGACCAGACACGACTAGACAAGACACACATCCGAGAAGAACGAACGCAGGCAAGCCAACCAACGTATTCAAACAAAACAACGTGACAGAAAACCAACCGTCGGCCGCCGCCACAAACACGGCGACAATCAACCACGACAACAACAACACCGCTTACCGCTACCGCCGCCCACACCCGCCACCGACCCCCGCAATCAAACCACCACGGCACGCAAACAGCATCCCCACGGGCATACAGACAGACACCCACACCAAACGCAACACGACAATCAAAACCTTCCCCGACGTGCTTTGATGGCCCTGAGAAGGGCCGTTTTGGGCCGCGCGTCTCTTGCGCGCCACTAGACGACGACGGGGGGTGGGGACGACGGGGTCAAGCGCCAAACCCTTCCTTTCCCATCTCTTTCTCCTCTACTCTACTCTACTTCTTCTTCTTGGGCGAAGCCTTCGCCTTAGACGGCGTCGTCGCCTTCTTCGGGCGCGGCGCCTTCGGCTTCTTCGTCGGAACCTTGGCGGCCTTCTTCGCCTTCGACGGCGACTTGGCCTTGGCCGGCTTGGCCGCAGCCGCCTTCTTCGCACCCGCGGGAGCGGCCGACGCCGCAGACGCCTTCTTGGCGGCGCCCGCCTTCCGACCGGTCGCCGCCTTCACGCCACCAGCCTTCTTTGCGCCGGCCGCACGGGCGCCCTTCTTCTCCTTGCTGGCCGGAGCGGCGCGCTTCTTCTTGGCACCGCCAGCACGAGCCTTGCCGCCCTCGGCCGCCCCCCCGCCGCCGGCGCCGGCAAGCTTGAACGAGCCGGACGCGCCCTTCCCCTTCGTCTGCACCAGCTCGCCCGCCACGACGGCCGACTTGAGGTACTTCTTGATAAACGGCGCCAGCTTCTCCGCGTCCAGCTTGTAGTGCGCGGCTATGTACTTCTTGATCGCCTGCAGCGACGACCCGCCGCGCTCCTTCAGACTCTTGATGGCGGCCGTCACCATCTCAGAGGTGCGCGGGTGCGCAGGCTTGGCGCGCGGCTTCTTCGCAGACGACGCAGACTTGGCCTTCTTCGTAGTGCCGGTGGCGGCGGGTGCCGCAGCAGTCTCGTTCGTAGCCGCCTGATCTGCCATTTCGACGACGCGCGTAACACACAGCGAGAGCGAGAGCGAGAGCGAGCGGGACGGCAGGCACGCAAGCACAGCACAGCACGGCAGAGCAGAGCAGAGAATCACAAGGGCCCAGCCAGTGTCGCGGGCGGGCGCGGACGGCCGAGAGAGCGGCCGCCACTCTGCGCGCCGCCGCGCCGCGCCTCCCGCGCTTGCTACCGCCCAACGTCCGACAGCCTGTGCGGAGCAGCCCCAAAGCTGCGCCACAACCGCCCGCGCCTTTCAAACCACCGAGGATGGGGCTACACACAGCCACACCACAGTCGCCAACCAGTCGCCACGGCAGCGCCGCAAACCACGGCCAAACTGCAGCTACCGCGCGCTACAGCCTGGGTCGGCCCGCCGAGAATCGCCGCCCCCGCCCAAATGCCGCCCCCACAGCCCCAGCCGACGACCCGCCACAATGGCCAAACCTTCGGCAAAACTCCCACACCGTCGCCGCGGCAGCCCGGCCAGCGCGGCCGGCGCCACAGCCACACAAGCCGAGGCGTGCGGCGATGACGGCCGTGCAAACGCGCCTCCGCCGCCCCATCGCCTTCCGTCGCCCTCCCGCCGTTTCCCGATCGGCCCGCAGCCGTCGGGCCACATCGCGCGCCGTCCTCCTCCTCTCGCCCGCCAACATTCACAGCCGTTTCTCAACAATTGCCCGCCGCAAACGGACGCCGCCTGCGCAACAGGCGCCGCCGCCCCTCGCCGCTTCCGACCCAACCCCTCGACCGAGGCAAACCGCAATCCGAATCTACAGACCAACCCAATCTGCCGTCAGCACACACGACAGCCGACCTTACACGTTGCGCGTTACACATTACGTTTACACGTCTAGGTTAGGTTCGGTTAGGTTAGGTGGACGTGGGTTAGGTTAAGGGGACTTGGGTTAGGTTAAGCGTCAAACTTAGGTTAAGCATTCAAACACGTCAGGCGTCAGAGGTTAGGTTAGGTTAGGTTAGGTTAGGTTAGGTTAGGTTAGGTTACGTTAGGTTACGTTACACGTTAGGTTAAGGGGTCAGTGCTAGGTTAAGAAGCGTCAAACGTAGGTTAAAAAAGCGTTCAAAACGTGAGGCGTGAGCCGCCGGACAGCTTACCTTACGTAGACGTTTGGGGCTCACAGGCTGAGCTCACCTCACCACACCACAGGTTAGGTTCGGTTCGGTTCGCTCGGCTCAGCGTAAAGCGCCGAGGTCAGGGTTACGTTCGTTCACCTTCGGGCGCCACACTTTCGGTTGAAAGGTCGCGACGGGACGACGTCGGCAGGCACCGCCGCAAACGGACAAAAACGTACAGACGACGTCGAAAACCGCCGACAGACGGGGGAGCAGCACGACCACGACCAGATACCGAGCGCGAACGAGACGCACGCGAACCACCCCCACCGGCCAAAGGGCACCACACAACAACCCAGAGCACCACGTGTCGACACCACAGCAACCCGCCGCTCACGCGACATGGCTGGCACCGAAGGGCAACCGCCCGCAACTGCGCTTTCCGCGCCGGCCCGGATGCACGTCGTGCTACAACAACACCACTACCGTACACAGCCGCTGTTCACAACATCACTATCATGCGCGCCCGCGGCTCGCCGCCGTCGCAGTCGCAGCCCCAACGCCAGCACTTTTGCACCACCATTCACACGCACCGCAACACAGCTCGCCGACACAGCCGAACAAAACAAACACCACACAACAACAGCAACAACGCCGCCGCCTCTACTCGTGCCGGCGACCCACCCCGCCGATGGCGCACCTTTCGCCAGCCGGCAATCGACACACACGCACGCACCCACCCACCCCCCGGGGCCCAGTGCAAAAAAAAACACACAAAAACAAAAACAAAAAAAAAACAACACAAACGACACGGGAAGCGCACACCGCCACTTCGCGCGCACGCCACCAACCAGTCGTCGTCTCAAAATAACAAACACAAACAAAATAAACTAACAACTAGGGCAACACAAAACAAAAACGCCTCGCACGAACCGCCCACAAAAAGGACAAGCACACGCACAGCCTCTGCTGACGACCACGACGCAGCGGCACGCTGCTCCTGTCCCGCGCCCCGCGCCCCGCGCCCCACTCGATTCACAACTCACGCGACACCGTCAACGACGGGCTCGCTTCCCGCAACCTACCACCTTTCCGCCACGACGCACAGCCCCAGCCCCACCCGACCCGACGACGCCCGTGGCAACGACTGCACTTTCACCACCGCCTCCCCCTTCCCCCCCAAAACACACACACACACACAGCCAGCCAAAAACGCACTCGCGACCCACACATGCACGTGCATCGGCACACGCCAACCAGTCAACGTCGACAACCACACGCAAGGCTCGAAACGAAACCGGCGTCCTTCCACGTTGCCATCAAGCTACCTACACGACACAAGACACAAGGAACAAACACAACAGCCGGCCCCACTAATTCCCACTCTCACGCCGCAAAAAGCACACCGAAACCGCCAAACGCACGCACATTCCCCTTCGCACTGACACCGACCGGCTCGCTACCACACACCTCTCGGCAGCCGTTTCACGCCAATTCGCCACACCGCCCACACAGTCGACAAGCGCCCGCCCTGTACGGCACACGCAACGACGCAGCGCAGCAAAGGGCGCCCGCAACACATACCTCTCCTCTCTCTCCCTCTCCGCCGCCCGACGCGCCAACCGCCACGCCACACCGCCAGCCACTCGCAAATTGTGCACTGCCACCAGCCACACGTCCAACACGCCGCGCCGCCTCCGGCCACCCGCCAGGGGGCGCTCACGTCCGCGACAACAGCGCGGCCCGCCGGGCCGAACCGAACCGAACCGAGCCGCCGCTGCTCTGCACTCGGCACGGCCACACCCTGCTGCAGACCGGGCTCGTCTCTCTGTACGCGTCTGCCTGCGCATCAACACAACACGACCTTTTTTTTTTTTTTCTCTCTACCGCCATCCCTTCTTCTCGCGTTTTACTCGTTGTTGCAGCAGCGGCGCACACCTACACATCCACAGCCCCAGCCGAGCCGAGCCGGCCTCACCTCAGGGCCCGCCGCCAGCGTCTCCTCCTCGGGCACAGGTGCGGTGCTGTGGCCGCCCATCCAACCGCATTGCTGGCCGTCCAGCCGCCAGGCGTTCCCACTGCCGCGAGCCACGCCGCGCACCGACCCTGCTGCAGAAAACGAAGCATAGCCAGAGACCGACCGATACACAAAGCAAGCCGTCGCCTCGCCTCTTGTCCTTCCTGCCTTCCTTTCGCCCCCCCCCCCCTCCTTTTTTTTTTTTTATTTTGTTTTCTTCTTTCTTTCTTTCTTTGGCCCTCTCTCCTTCCCGCCCCATGGCGGTTACGGCACCGCCTGCAGCGGCAGATTTTTTGCGCCCACACGCCTACTCCTACCACCATTAACCTTGCCCTGCCCATCAACGTCGCAGTCGAACCGACGCTTGCCAACACACTGCCCACGTTCCTTTCTCTTTTCGGCCTACGCCCATTACGCGCCGCCGCCACAGCACCTTCCCTTCCCACAACACACCGACGTCATCACACGCACCCACAAACAGGGGCCACGACCGTGTTCCTCGCCCACTCCCATCCCGCACGGTACGCACATTCCCAACTACTACCGCGCACCCTCCCTTTCCAATCTGTGTGTCTCTGTGTCTGTGTCCTGTGTCCTGTCCGCGCGTGACGCCTCTCAACATCCGCCGTCCCCCGTCCCGTTTTCGCCCCCATGCCGTCGTCGCGCCGCCTCCTCCCCGTCCACCGCCGCCCCTGTCCGCCCCGCACCACACCATACACCGCTGCTTGTCCCGGCCGTTGCCACCAAAGGCGCCGACCGCAAACGCGCCACGCCGCAGCCCCCGTGCGTCTCGCTCGCTTGCATCTCCGTGCCGACGCTGCCTCTCTTCCCGCTCGCACTCGACCTCGACAACACAGTCTTTGGCTCCGCCACTGCGTGTTCCGGTGGTACGCACGCTGCAACACGTATGTATTCGTTACCAGAGCGATGGCGAGGCATGACAGCATCTCTGTCTGACCAGAGAGTTATTTATCGTTGCTAGTCGGCGCTTGGACCGCGCCAGACGACAGTAGTGGCACGCACCGGGTCGCCAGGAACAGTTGTTATATATATTGTAGCGCGAGTCGGGAGAGGTAGTAGTCGGTCGACAGTAGTAGCGGGTGGACGGTTGTACTGAGCGGGCGTCGGCGGCGTGCTCTGCTCGTCTCGCGACTCTGGTCACGGTTCGGGACGATGTATAGTATATTGTGTTATAATCAAAAGGTAGTGTGAAGCTGCATTGCGCAAATCTGATAACGTATGTTCATTGTACTTATTTTGTTCAACAACAAAAGCCCCACTATTACTTTTTTCTAAAGCAACTTTTGTCTTTTAACGAAAAACATTCACTTTTTAAAGACTACTTCCTATGGCATTTCCCTCCAAGGAGTGCAATTAATTACCAGCCAGCACTCATTCATTGCACACAGCTGTGTAAGGGGTATCTACAATTGAGGAGCGGATATAAATGCAACTTTTTTGTTTTTTTTTTTTTTTTGTGTGTTGTAACCTCCCCGCAAAATTTAAAATAATGGACAATGTTATTTACGGATGCTAATGGACATTGCGCTAATTGTAACCTCGCCCACAATGAGAGGTATTGAAAATGGCAACAAAAATGTGAAATTCGCAATCCGACTCAAATATAAATTCTTCACAACATTTAAAGTCCGTTCAGTGACAAGAAACTTCAATTGAGCCGAAATATCGGTCTTTGGCCCTGTGCAAAACAATCAGAATTAAAGTCTTACCTCAGAATAAATGGATGTCACATTTCTGCTCTTGTTGTTGCGCAGCGCTTGGAGGAACTGCATTGCAAATAATAATATTCTCTTTTTTTGTGATTTTAGTGAAATTTTTCTTCAAAGAAGTGGAATGAAATGGGAAGTGCAACGAACTCTTTAGTTCAATAAAACATTACATTTTTGAAAAATGCTTTTGAAATAAAAATTATTTTTGGGGAACTTGTTGGAGAATTAATTACAATAAATATAATTTTTCATTATCTAATGATTATATTAATTAACAGTATACCTCCTTCACCATCTTGACCAGTGTTGCCGACCGCCTACATCACACAACCGCACTCGGCTGCTACTACTGACCGACCGCTCTGCATGACGACTATTAGCGTACTGCACGCGACGACTACTGACAGAGTACAGCCCTCAACTAGACAGAGCTACAGACTCGCAACGACTGACTGACTGACTGACTGACTGACTGACTGACTGAGAACCGCTCGCAACACTCGCGCGGTCCAGCGCAAACTCTCTGGTCACAGATGCTACAATGTCTCGCCATCGCTGCTATGTTACATACGTGTTTCAGTGTCTTTTTCATTGGGGTAACGATCTTTGGCTCTTTTTATTCTGAATACAGGGCCAAAGGTCAACGCTGCTGCCCTTATACAATTTATCAGGTTCCATTATGTCTGTTGCAATGTTACATACGGTTCATTCTTTCATTAATATTATCGTTGGGTTTGTTTTGTAGGGACGTTAACATTCTGGCACATTTTTATTATCATCGGACTCTCTGCTATTTGTGCAGGGAGGTTATACCTGGGTCCATTTCCATTTCCATTTCCATTTACATTTTAATATTGATAGACTTTTTGTTTTCTTTTTTTGTTTCTTGTTGTTTTTCCTTCTTTTTTCTTGTTGTTTTTTTTTCTTTCTTTTTTTTTGTTTTGTTTTGTTTTTCCCGCTCTCACCACCACCGCCGCATCACGCCTTCCGTTTTCTTCTTGGTTTCTTTTCTGTTCTTCAACTGCTTCAACATCACCGCGCCCCATTTCCACACCACAGCCATCAGCCTCCAAGACGGGCAGGCGCAGTGTGCCATTTCCGGCGCACAAGCACACCCGTACGGTACTCTCCTCGCCCCCACGCCACCAACAACACAGCGACCACGCGGCTTTCAGGCATGGCATGGCACGGCACGGCACGGCACCGGCGAAATGCGCCGCCCCCGCCCCTCCGCGCATCCGTCCGTCTCGCCACGTTCACTGACAGCCGCGTCTGCGGCTACACCACGACAACCACAACACAACACCGCTCCCCTCCCTGGCAACTCATTGTTTTTCTCCTCCTCTTTTGCACAAACCACAACGCCGAGCACAGGCGCAAGCCACCCACACCGCGCCCCTCCCCGTCCCGTCTTTGGCCGCCGCTCCTCGTTTCCTCGTTTGCCCCCTCCCATCTCCCGAAATGCCATGCCAGCAGCGTTACGCATGCCCCTCCCCTGTCCACACAACACTACCGCCAAACGAACAGCCTTCCGGGCCACATGCAGGGCACGCCCACCTCCAAACACTGCCAATTCACGGACGCACGCACGCACACACACACACACACACACACACACACACACACACACACACACTTTCCCGACACCTTTCTGTACGGAGGGTGCGTCATCTCGACCGTGACAGAGTGACGCCAACTATCGACGATCCATTTCCCCCCACTGGTAAAACACGTCCACTAACACCTACATACATCATTCAAGTACACAGACAATAGCATACACACAATGGGAGGGCACACGAACATGGACGGCACGGCACTGTCACACACTCTTCCTCAGAACCAACCATACCAACAAACGTTACGTACAACCGGGAAAGCGAAAGCGAAAGCAAAAGCAAAAAGCAAAGGCCAATGCAGCCGTCAAAGGTAACGTTCACCACGGCAGACACTTGCAGCCGCGCCGCCGTTAAACGCATTTCAGTGCGGCTCCAATACGCCTCCGACACGGGAACGTTCCGTTGCTCTACGAATGCGTTTCTCCCCTTTTTCCCTTCCTCTCTCTTTTGCCCCCCCCCCTCTGTCCTTTCCTCCTGCACTCTTGCCTCCTTCCTCACGTTCTGCCCAGACATTCGACCGATCAAAGTCAACCTGTCGTTACCGTTCTCAGCGCGACGGTGTACAACAGTATGACGGGTGTGCCCACGACTTCGGTTCAGTTGCGTGACGCCGGTCTATCGCGCCGATCGACAGTTACTCAGGGGGGCGACGGATCGGACCACGTCACCGACACACAAAACACTTTCAAACAAACAAATACATACCGGATGGACACAGACAAACACGTGTACAGACATTCGCCAAAAACGGCCGCCGCCGCCGCCGCCGTCGTCTAGCGTCGCGCTTACTGTACTGCACTGGACACGCGTGCATCTTGAATGACGACATCGGTGTGCGTGCGTCGTACGCAATCAGTCAGACACGGCTATCAAAAATCAGAGTCGAATGGTACATCATCGTGCGTGTCGCCGTACACGTACAGTACAATGCAACAACAATGCGTCTTCATGGCACGTTCATTTCAACGTCACTCACACACCTCCACGCTGCAGTTACGTCGCACCATTGTCAAACTCGGCGTACAGCAAAGGGAATAGTGGGCGGCAAACAAAAACCACAAAAAAAAACAACATTTCACATTTCACCCTCGCCATGTATGATGTGCAAAAAACAAACCCGCAAACGGCCGTCGTTACGGTGACACAAAAGTCGGCGATCGCACTGTCCCCCCTCGCAGACAGGTAACACACACACCAACAACACCAAATGGGTCAAAAACCACGCCAACGAGGCGTGCCACCATTCCACGCCACGGCGACCAACCTCGTGGCCGTACCCCGCGCAACACGCTTTGACGCGCCCCCCCACCCACAATCAAAATGCACACATACATCACAGCCGTCCACACAAACAACAACAACAATTCCGCCCTTCCCGCAAAAGGCAAGTTGGTGGCCCTGAAAAGGGCCGTTTTGCCGCTCTCGCAACGGAGGAGCATTCTCTCTCCATCCTTCCTTCCGTTCCAGAGCCACCTCCTTACTTGGAGCTCGTGTACTTGGTCACCGCCTTCGTGCCCTCGCTCACGGCGTGCTTGGCCAGCTCGCCAGGCAGCAACAGCCGCACAGCGGTCTGGATCTCGCGGGACGTGATGGTCGAGCGCTTGTTGTAGTGCGCCAGGCGAGAAGCCTCGGCCGCAATGCGCTCGAAAATGTCGTTCACGAAGCTGTTCATGATGCTCATCGCCTTCGACGAGATGCCCGTGTCAGGGTGCACCTGCTTCAGCACCTTGTAGATGTAGATGGCATAGCTCTCCTTCCTCTTGCGCTTCTTCTTCTTGTCGCCCTTCGAAATGTTCTTCTGCGCCTTGCCAGCCTTCTTGGCGGCCTTCCCGCTAGTCTTGGGCGGCATCTCGAACCAACGTACGGCGGCAGCAGCAACACCAGTAGCAAGCGCTCCGCTCTAGTCAGCGTCTCCCCACACAGTGGCACCCGCCGCCAGCCGCCGCCGCACCTTTACCAGCTCGCCCTGTTGCGGCCGCCGACCAATGGGGCGCGCGCGCAACCGGCCGCCGCACCCGAGCCCATAAAGCACCCCCACCCCGGCTGCGCCGGCACGCAGATACAACCGGAAACACAAACCAGGGAGGAAATCAAAATAAAAATTGAAAATCTCAACACAGGAGAAACACAGAAGTCGCTGTATGAACAATTCAAAATACTAAACGTACTGCAACACGTACAAGACATGGTCGTGTACCCAAACCGCACAGCAATAGTTACAAGCTTCCACCCTGACATCGAAACAATCATCCATAGGACCATATGCACCCAATACAGACCAGAAGCGAAGGCAACGAGAATACAAAAGCTCAACAGACAAACACAAGCCAAACAGACCGCAGAACCATCACTCAGCGTGGTGATAACTAAGGTAACCCATGATGTTACGGAAAAGGACATAGAGGACGAATTAACAAACCAAGGGCTTGAGTACACGAAAGTAAAAAGAATAACCTCGAGAGAATATGGGAAACCTATACAAAAAATAAGGGTCATAACCCGAAACAAAACAACAGTAGACAACCTGCTCAACAACCATTTTAGAATCTTTCACAAATTCCATCCAGTAGAACAGTCCCATGTACCACCACCACAACCGGCTCAGTGTGCAAGGTGCCACACATTTGAACACACTACCGAGAATTGCAAAAGCAAACCGCTTTGCAACAGATGCGGAGGGCCACACACCATAGCAAATTGCCAGAAAGACATAAATAAACCAACCTGTGTCAACTGCGGCGGACAACATCTATCAACGGACATCAAATGCCCAAAACGACCAAAAACACCAGTGTCAATAGAAGCCACAGCCAAGATCGTCTGCACAGATGAACCGATGGGTGAAACAACAGACGACAAGCAAAAAATACAAATGGTAGTGTGTGAGGACTTCCTCCGAGCGACAACGATGGCACTTATAAACATACTCCCTGACCGAAAGCAACTCGTTGTAACCGCCATGAAAGACATCTCCAAGACATTCTTCAGACGAGAAATGAATGTATCTCAAGCGTGGAACCGCATTCATTTCAGTATTTACCACACAGAGAGCAACCGAGACACTGTAGGGGAAGATAACAAACAAACAGAAAAACAGCAAGTTCGCTAGCACCAATAGGATGGGTACTAGAATAGGGTTTGTAAATGCGAATGGCTGCAATACCAAAAAACCACTAATCGAACAATTAATCAAGCAGGAAAAGATCCAACTACTGGGGATGACAGAAACTAGGGTGGGGCAAGCACCAATAAACATACTAGACTATATATGCTATCGCAAAGATGACGTGACCGAAGCGAGACACAGAGGATGGGCACATGGCGGAATAGCGATTGTACACCACAAAAAGTTAGCGACCGCCGAGGTTGAACTGCCAAGATGCTTCGACAAGCACAAAGCAATAGTAATAAAAGTAGCAGCCAAGCCATTTAGAGCAATCCACATCGCAGTTATATATGTCCCTCCTACAGAAGAAATCCCAAAGGATCTACTAAAACACATCTGTAACTTAGGGCCCAGCATAATTCTAGGAGACTTCAACGCAAGATCAATTAACTTTGGAGACAAACGGACAAATAGAAACGGAAGACAACTGGAAGAACTGCTAGAAGAAAATCCACACATTCTGAAAATGCATAACACCAAGCCCACGTTCATAAACCACACAGGAGACTCGACACCAGACCACATACTACACACAACAGACTTAGCTAGGCACATAGGAGACGTAGACATTGGAGACAGCATAGGAAGCGACCACCTCCCACTCCTAACGACCACCACAGCTCTAAACCCAGAAAGAATGAAACCGACAACAAAAACATACAAAGACAGAAAAAACATAGACAAAAATAAATACATTACCTACATCAAAGAAAACATAAGGACAACACACGAACAGATCAGAAACCAGGAAGAAATGGAGAAACTGAACGACCACATCAAGACAGTAATCAGTGATGCCATCGAAACCAGCGCCCCAACACGAAGAGTTATAGAAGGAGGCGAAAGGATTCCTGCAAATATACTAGAACTTATAAAACAAAAACGAAAAGTATATACGCAATTCAAAGTAAACCGTGACCCAACAATAAAAAACCAGTGGAACCGACTAAATGATCAAGTTAAATTCTTACTGAGACAACACAGAGCCAGAACCCTCAACAACAAGATTCAGAAACTAGATCCCAAAAACCCAGCAGACTTTTGGAAAAAATTTAAACGCATTACACACGAAAAGCAAAACCAAGACCCACCACTAATAATAAACGGAGATATTATACCATGCGAAGAGAAGAAAGCCAATGAATTTATGAAAGTGCTTAAGGAAATATACACACATCCTCAAGACGAGAGGTTTAACGAAGAAACAGAAAAAACAATAGAAACCGAAACAACAAGAACACTAGAGGAGCCGCAAAACATCGTATATGACAAAGATCAAACAAAACTCATACAAGACATCACATCAAAGGAAATTGAAACAGCAATAGCATGCGGGAAAGTAACAGCACCCGGCGCGGATGGCATCACACGACACCACCTAAGGCTGATACCACAGGAAATAATCATACCACCACTCAAAAACCTATTCAACGCCGTACTCAAACTGCAGAAAACGCCACAACAGTGGAAAGATGCACAAGTTAAGATGCTGCCGAAGCCCCAAAAACCAAAACATGACCCAAAGTCATACCGACCTATAACATTACTGCCAGTAATAGGCAAAACCTTCGAATCAATACTCACTAATAGAATACAAAAATTTGCAGAAAAACGACAAATTCTACCAAAAGAGCAAAGCGGATTTAGGAAGAATAAAAGTACAATAGACCCAATTTTCCGCCTTATCAGCAATAGCACCGAAGCCATAAATACAGGAAATGTAGTAGCAGCGCTGCTACTCGACATAGAGAGAGCCTTCGATAAAGTATGGCACTTAGGGCTCCTACACAAACTAATTAAAAACGACATCCCATTAGAAATAGTAAAACTAATAAAAAACATCATTACAGAAAGGGACATAAAAGTAAAAGTAGGGGACAAACTATCAGAGACACTCAGACCACTGGCAGGAGTGCCACAAGGGGCAATCATATCGCCACTCTTATATAATATATATACATCAGATATACCAAAGCCAGTTGGACTAAATGAAGAACTTGCCCTATATGCTGATGACACAGCGTTCTGGTGCCACGCCCCAACAACCGAAATGTTATCAAAGAAAACCAGCAGATACATTAAATCATTAGAAGAATGGATGTCTGCATGGAGAATTAGGCCAAACCCGACCAAATCGCAGCTACTAATAATCCACCACAGAAACTTCACACAGCTTAAACAACAAAACCCAGAAGACATT
>NW_025729196.1:300000-440241 GCF_021461385.2 Schistocerca piceifrons
AGGCATGATGAGATACTGCAGGTTTGATGGCGGATGCTACGTGTTGCACCACGGCCATGAGCTCTGACATCTGCTGCAGCATCTTCTCCATGCAGCAGAGAATTCTGTCTATGCGTCCGTCGTCAGCGCTGGGGCCGACAACATGGCGGACGGCCGGCGGCCGGTACGCGCCATCTTGTCGGGTGCCGACATCATGGCGGGGCGCTGCGGCGCGGCTGTCCGGCAGCCGCCATCTTGAACGCGGCGGGTCAGCCATGCTGGCTGCCGCGGGCGCGGGCGGTGCTGGTTGGCTGCCGGTGTTACCTGGCGGAGCTGGAGGCGGGGCTGCCTGCCCTCGTGCGGCGTGCGCGCCATTTTGTCTGTCGACAGCATGGCGGACGGCTGTGTTGTGGCTGTTGGGCTGCCTCCATCTTGGCCGTGGGAAGTCGGTCATGCTGGCTGGGTCGGGCGCCGGCGGAGCTGGTTGGCTCGCGGTGCCCGGCTGCGGCGCAGGGGGCGGAGCTAGCTGGCGTTGCTGCGGCTCAGCGTGCGTCGCTACCTGCTGCTGGCTCGCTGCTGGGCCGGCAGTGGGAGGCCTGCGGGCTCGCGGCGCAGCGATGGGTGGAGCTTGTCCTCCATTGCTTGTGGACGTCTGGACGGCATGAGGAGCAGGCGGGGCAGGGCGGCGAGGGGTGCTATTGTGCGACTGACCTTGTGCAGCTCGCGTGTCCGCATTCCTTCCCCTGCCGCGGCGGGTGCGACGACCTCTCCTTCCTTTGTTCGCGGAGCTGGCCGTCGGCTGGCGGGAACTCGTGGCCGGGTTCCTTTGTGGTTTCTGCTGTGCTTTCCCGCGCGCGCGATCGCCGTAACTCAGGAGCACTGGGCAGCCGCGAAAGCTGGCTACGTGGGCGCCTGAGCACAACTTGCACTTGGGAGTGAAGTCTTGGTGTGGGACACCTTTGAGAGCACACGATTCTGTGGAACGGTTTTCGCCGCACTTTACACAATAGTCCGGCATGCGGCAGTACTTTTTGACGTGTCCGGGTTCGAGGCAGCGATAGCATTGCGCGTATGCCGATTTGTTTCTCAGTTCCTCGGCTCGCACCTCCACGTTCCCTATTCTTGTCAGCTGGAACAGTTTCCTGTTTTCAGGCGTGTTATTCGCTATCACAAGCGTCAGGGGGCCGCGACCTCTGGTGCGCAGCGGCTTCATCTTTATCACCTCATCGACGACGAAGCCCATGCATTCGAGGTCCTCTTTGATTTCTTCCGGCTTCAGTGACCTCGGAAGGTAACGGAACACTACCTTGAGTGGCTTCTTTCGGTCGGCGCTATATGTATAGAAATTCCACGAACGTTCTTCTACAAGTGTTAGCACCTTCCTGTAGTCCTCCGTCGTTTTAATGTTGACTTTTGCGAGTTCTTCACCGACGGCGCGAACTGTATAGCTGTTCTTGCCGATCGCCATGTTGAGTGCATTTTGCAGCTCCCTGAAGGCGCGCCCGCCGCCCCCCTATATAGACTCTGGCCCGCCCTCCCCCCACCACGCGCAACCGAGGGCATATAAGCGCAGCACGGAGGCGCGCGGGCCCGTTGTCAAGGCAGCACCGGACGCCGCGCCGCACCTAACCTCCACGCACGCCGCTCCGCTACCGCTACCGCTACCGCCATGGCCCGCACAAAGCAAACGGCCCGCAAGTCCACCGGCGGAAAGGCGCCGCGCAAACAGCTCGCCACCAAGGCGGCGAGGAAGAGCGCGCCCGCCACCGGAGGCGTCAAGAAGCCCCACCGCTACAGGCCGGGCACCGTCGCCCTGCGAGAAATCAGGCGCTACCAGAAGAGCACAGAGCTGCTCATCCGCAAGCTGCCATTCCAGCGCCTAGTGCGCGAGATCGCCCAGGACTTCAAGACCGACCTGCGCTTCCAGAGCTCCGCAGTCATGGCCCTGCAGGAGGCCAGCGAGGCCTACCTCGTCGGCCTCTTCGAAGACACCAACCTGTGCGCAATCCACGCCAAGCGCGTCACCATCATGCCCAAGGACATCCAGCTCGCGCGCCGCATCCGCGGCGAGCGCGCCTAAACCGCGCCGCGGCACCGCACCGCACAAACAAAAACGGCCCTTTTCAGGGCCACTAACGTCTCTCCGTCGCGAGCAAACTTTGTCGGTCGCCTGCCTCTCGCCCCGCAACCCAAAAACAAAAACCACCACTTCCCGTCCGTCCGCCACACCCGCTCACTCTGCCTGCCTGCTAGCAGCGCGCAACAATCACACATCATCCCTCCCCGGCGCTCAAAGCGCACAATGCCCAACGGCCGACGTCACACCGCACGGGTGGCTGGCCGGCCGCCGCCGCTTTCGTTTCGAAAACAAAAAAACCCGCACTCCACTCCGACGGCCAACGGCCAGGCAGGCGCGCTCGCTCGCTCTACACGCCACCGAAATCCCCGCCGACTCCTTCCGCATCTCAACGTGCCCCCCGTTGCAAAACATAACACACACACACACACACACACAAAGGAACAAAACAAAACAAAGACCAGACACGACTCGACAAGACAGACATCCGAGAAGAACGAACGCAGGCAAGCCAACCAACGTATTCAAACAAAACAACGTGACAGAAAACCAACCGTCGGCCGCCGCCACAAACACGGCGACAATCAACCACGACAACAACAACAACAACAACAACAACAACAACACCGCTTACCGCTACCGCCGCCCACACCCGCCACCGACCCCCGCAATCCAACCACCACGGCACGCAAACAGCATCCCCACGGGCATACAGAAACGCCAGACAGACACCCACACCAAACGCAACACGACAATCAAAACCTTCCCCGACGTGCTTTGATGGCCCTGAGAAGGGCCGTTTTGGGCCGCGCGTCTCTTGCGCGCCACTAGACGACGACGGGGGGTGGGGACGACGGAGTCAAGCGCCAAACCCTTCCTTTCCCATCTCTTTCTCCTCTACTCTACTTCTTCTTCTTGGGCGAAGCCTTCGCCTTAGACGGCGTCGTCGCCTTCTTCGGGCGCGGCGCCTTCGGCTTCTTCGTCGGAACCTTGGCGGCCTTCTTCGCCTTCGACGGCGACTTGGCCTTGGCCGGCTTGGCCGCAGCCGCCTTCTTCGCACCCGCGGGAGCGGCCGACGCCGCAGACGCCTTCTTGGCGGCGCCCGCCTTCCGACCGGTCGCCGCCTTCACGCCACCAGCCTTCTTTGCGCCGGCCGCACGGGCGCCCTTCTTCTCCTTGCTGGCCGGAGCGGCGCGCTTCTTCTTGGCACCGCCAGCACGAGCCTTGCCGCCCTCGGCCGCCCCCCCGCCGCCGGCGCCGGCAAGCTTGAACGAGCCGGACGCGCCCTTCCCCTTCGTCTGCACCAGCTCGCCCGCCACGACGGCCGACTTGAGGTACTTCTTGATAAACGGCGCCAGCTTCTCCGCGTCCAGCTTGTAGTGCGCGGCTATGTACTTCTTGATCGCCTGCAGCGACGACCCGCCGCGCTCCTTCAGACTCTTGATGGCGGCCGTCACCATCTCAGAGGTGCGCGGGTGCGCAGGCTTGGCGCGCGGCTTCTTCGCAGACGACGCAGACTTGGCCTTCTTCGTAGTGCCGGTGGCGGCGGGTGCCGCAGCAGTCTCGTTCGTAGCCGCCTGATCTGCCATTTCGACGACGCGCGTAACACACAGCGAGAGCGAGCGGGACGGCAGGCAGGCACGCAAGCACAGCACAGCAGCAGAGCAGAGAATCACAAGGCCCAGCCAGTGTCGCGGGCGGGCGCGGACGGCCGAGAGAGCGGCCGCCACTCTGCGCGCCGCCGCGCCGCGCCTCCCGCGCTTGCTACCGCCCAACGTCCGACAGCCTGTGCGGAGCAGCCCCAAACCTGCGCCACAACCGCCCGCGCCTTTCAAACCACCGAGGATGGGGCTACACACAGCCACACCACAGTCGCCAACCAGTCGCCACGGCAGCGCCGCAAACCACGGCCAAACTGCAGCTACCGCGCGCTACAGCCTGGGTCGGCCCGCCGAGAATCGCCGCCCCCGCCCAAATGCCGCCCCCACAGCCCCAGCCGACGACCCGCCACAATGGCCAAACCTTCGGCAAAACTCCCACACCGTCGCCGCGGCAGCCCGGCCAGCGCGGCCGGCGCCACAGCCACACAAGCCGAGGCGTGCGGCGATGACGGCCGTGCAAACGCGCCTCCGCCGCCCCATCGCCTTCCGTCGCCCTCCCGCCGTTTCCCGATCGGCCCGCAGCCGTCGGGCCACATCGCGCGCCGTCCTCCTCCTCTCGCCCGCCAACATTCACAGCCGTTTCTCAACAATTGCCCGCCGCAAACGGACGCCGCCTGCGCAACAGGCGCCGCCGCCCCTCGCCGCTTCCGACCCAACCCCTCGACCGAGGCAAACCGCAATCCGAATCTACAGACCAACCCAATCTGCCGTCAAGCACACACGACAGCCGACCTTACACGTTACGCGTTACACATTACGTTTACACGTCTACGTTAGGTTAGGTTAGGTGGACGTGGGTTAGGTTAAGGGGACTTGGGTTAGGTTAAGCGTCAAACTTAGGTTAAGCATTCAAACACGTCAGGCGTCAGAGGTTAGGTTAGGTTAGGTTAGGTTAGGTTACACGTTAGGTTAAGGGGTCGGTGCTAGGTTAAGAAGCGTCAAACGTAGGTTAAAAAAGCGTTCAAACGTGAGGCGTGAGCCGGACAGCTTACCTTACGTAGACGTTAGGGGCTCACAGGCTGAGCTCACCTCGCCACACCACAGGTTAGGTTAGGTTAGGTTCGGTTCGGTTCGGTTCGCTCGGCTCAGCGTAAAGCGCCGAGGTCAGGGTTACGTTCGTTCACCTTCGGGCGCCACACTTTCGGTTGAAAGGTCGCGACGGGACGACGTCGGCAGGCACGCCGCAAACGAACAAAAACGTACAGACGACGTCGGAAACCGCCGACAGACGGGGGAGCAGCACGACCACGACCAGACACCGAGCGCGAACGAGACACACGCGAACCACCCCCACCGGCCAAAGGGCACCACACAACAACCCAGAGCACCACGTGTCGACACCAGAGCAACCCGCCGCTCACGCGACATGGCTGGCACCGAAGGGCAACCGCCCGCAACTGCGCTTTCCGCGCCGGCCCGGATGCACGTCGTGCTACAACAACACCACTACCGTACACAGCCGCTGTTCACAACATCACTATCAATGGCGCGCCCGCGGCTCGCCGCCGTCGCAGTCGCAGCCCCAACGCCAGCACCTTTGCACCACCATTCACACGCACCGCAACACAGCTCGCCGACACAGCCGAACAAAACAAACACCACACAACAACAGCAACAACGCCGCCGCCTCTACTTGTGCCGGCGACCCACCCCGCCGATGGCGCACCTTTCGCCAGCCGGCAATCGACACACACGCACCCACCCACCGGGGCCCAGTGCAAAAAAAAAAAAAAAAAAAAACACACAAAAACAAAAAAACCAAACAACACAAACGACACGGGAAGCGCACACCGCCACTTCGCGCGCACGCCACCAACCAGTCGTCGTCTCAAAATAACAAACACAAACAAAATAAACTAACAACTAGGGCAACACAAAACCAAAACGCCTCGCACGAACCGCCCACAAAAAGGACAAGCACACGCACAGCCTCTGCTGACGACCACGACGCAGCGGCACGCTGCTCCTGTCCCGCGCCCCGCGCCCCACTCGATTCACAACTCACGCGACACCGTCAACGACGGGCTCGCTTCCCGCAACCTACCACCTTTCCGCCACGACGCACAGCCCCAGCCCCACCCGACGACGCCCGTGGCAACGACTGCACTTTCACCACCGCCTCCCCCTTCCCCCCCCAAAACACACACACACACACACACACACACACACACACACACACACACAGCCAGCCAAAAACGCACTCGCGACCCACACATGCACGTGCATCGGCACACGCCAACCAGTCAACGTCGACAACCACACGCAAGGCTCGAAACGAAACCGGCGTCCTTCCACGTTGCCATCAAGCTACGCGACACAAGACACAAGGAACCAACACAACAGCCGGCCCCACTAATTCCCACTCTGACGCCGCAAAAAGCACACCGAAACCGCCAAACGCACGCACATTCCCCTTCGCACTGACACCACCGACCGGCTCGCTACCACACACCTCTCGGCAGCCGTTTCACGCCAATTCGCCACACCGCCCACACAGTCGACAAGCGCCCGCCCTGTACGGCACACGCAACGACGCAGCGCAGCAAAGGGCGCCCGCAACACATACCTCTCCGCCGCCCGACGCGCCAACCGCCACACCACACCGCCAGCCACTCGCAAATTGTGCACTGCCACCAGCCACACGTCCAACACGCCGCGCCGCCTCCGGCCGCCCGCCAGGGGGCGCTCACGTCCGCGACAACAGCGCGGCCCGCCGGGCCGGGCCGGGCCGGGCCGAACCGAACCGAGCCGCCGCTGCTCTGCACTCGGCACGGCCACACCCTGCTGCAGACCGGGCTCGTCCCTCTGTACGCGTCTGCCTGCGCATCAACACAACACGACCTTTTTTTTTTTCTCTCTACCGCCATCCCTCCTCCTCGCGTTTTACTCGTTGTTGCAGCAGCGGCGCACACCTACACATCCACAGCCCCAGCCGAGCCGGCCTCACCTCAGGGCCCGCCGCCAGCGTCTCCTCCTCGGGCACAGGTGCGGTGCTGTGGCCGCCCATCCAACCGCATTGCTGGCCGTCCAGCCACCAGGCGTTCCCACTGCCGCGAGCCACGCCGCGCACCGACCCTGCTGCAGAAAACGAAGCATAGCCAGAGACCGACCGATACACAAAGCAAGCCGTCGCCTCGCCTCTTGTCCTTCCTGCCTTCCTTCCGCCCCCGCCCTTCTCACACCACCGCCTCTCCACTTTCGCCCCCCCCCCCCCCCTCCTTTTTTTTTTTTGTTTTCTTCTTTCTTTCTTTCTTTCTTTTGGCCCTCTCTCCTTCCCGCCATGGCGGTTACGGCACCGCCTGCAGCGGCAGATTTTTTGCGCCCACACGCCTACTCCTACCACCATTAACCTTGCCCTGCCCTGCCCTGCCCATCAACGTCGCAGTCGAACCGACGCTTGCCAACACACATTACGCGCCGCCGCCACAGCACCTTCCCTTCCCACAACACACCGACGTCATCACACGCACCCAAAACAGGGGCCACGACCGTGTTCCTCGCCCACTCCCATCCCGCACGGTACGCACATTCCCAACTACTACCGCGCACCCTCCCTTTCCAATCTGTGTGTCTCTGTGTCTGTGTCCTGTCCGCGCGTGACGCCTCCCAACATCCGCCGTCCCCCGTCCCGTTTTCGCCCCCATGCCGTCGTCGCGCCGCCTCCTCCCCGTCCACCGCCGCCCCTGTCCGCCCCGCACCACACCATACACCGCTGCTTGTCCCGGCCGTTGCCACCAAAGGCGCCGACCGCAAACGCGCCACGCCGCAGCCCCCGTGCGTCTCGCGCTCGCTTCCATCTCCGTGCCGACGCTGCCTCTCTTCCCACTCGCACTCGACCTCGACAACACAGTCTTTGGCTCCGCCACTGCGTGTTCCGGTGGTACGCACGCTGCAACACGTATGTATTCATTACCAGAGCGATGGCGAGGCATGACAGCATCTCTGTCTGACCAGAGAGTTCTTTATCGCTGCTAGTCGGCGCTTGGACCGCGCCAGACGACAGTAGTGGCACGCACCGGGTCGCCAGGAACAGTTGTTATATATATTGTAGCGCGAGTCGGGAGAGGTAGTAGTCGGTCGACAGTAGTAGCGGGTGGACGGTTGTACTGAGCGGGCGTCGGCGGCGTGCTCTGCTCGTCTCGCGACTCTGGTCACGGTTCGGGACGATGTATAGTATATTGTGTTATAATCAAAAGGTGGTGTGACGCTGCATTGCGCAAATCTGATAACGTATGTTCATTGTACTTATTTTGTTCAACAACAAAAGCCCCACTATTACTTTTTTTCTAAAGTAACTTTTGTCTCTTAACGAAAAACATTCACTTTTTAAAGACTACTTCCTATGGCATTTCCCTCCAAGGAGTGCAATTAATTACCAGCCAGCACTCATTCATTGCACACAGCTGTGTAAGGGGTATCTACAATTGAGGAGCGGATATAAATGCAATTTTTTGTTTTTTTTGTTTTTTTTTTTTGTGTGTGTGTGTTGTAACCTCCCAGCAAATTTTAAAATAATGGACAATGTTATTTACGGATGCCAATGGACATTGCGCTAATTGTAACCTCGCCCACAATGAGAGGTATTGAAAATGGCAACAAAAATGTGAAATTCGCAATCTGACTCAAATATAAAGTCTTCACACAACATTTAAAAAAGTCCGTTCAGTGACAAGAAACTTCAATTAAACCGAAATATCGGTCTTTGGCCCTGTGCAAAACAATCAGAATTAAAGTGTTACCTCCGAATAAATGGATGTCACATTTCTGCTCTGGTTGTTGCGCAGCGCTTGGAGGAACTGCATTGCAAATAGTAATATTCTCTTTTTTTGTGATTTTAGTGACATTTTTCTTCAAAGAAGTGGAATGAAATGTGAAGTGCAACGAACTCTTTAGTTCAATAAAAAATTAAATGTTTGAAAAATGCTTTTGAAATAAAAATTATTATTGGGGAACTTGTTGGAGAATAATTACAATAAATACAATTTTTCATTATCTAATGATTGTATTAATTAACAGTATACCTTATTCACCATCTTGACCAGTGTTGCCGACCGCCTACATCACACAACCGCACTCGGCTGCTACTACTGACCGACCGCTCTGCATGACGACTATTAGCGTACTGCACGCGACGACTACTGACAGAGTACAGCCCTCAACTACACAGAGCTACGGACTCGCAACGACTACTGACTGACTGACTGACTGACTGACTGACTGACTGACTGACTGACTGACTGACTGAGAACCGCTCGCAACACGCGCAGTCCAGCGCAAACTCTCTGGTCACAGATGCTACAATGTCTCGCCATCGCTACTATGTTACATACGTGTTTCAGTGTCTTTTTCATTGGGGTAACGATCTTTGGCTCTTTTTATTCTGAATACAGGGCCAAAGGTCAACGCTGCTGCCCTTATACAATTTATCAGGTTTCATTATGTCTGTTGCAATGTTACATACGGTTCACTCTTTCATTAATATTATCGTTGGGTTTGTTTTGTAGGGACGTTAACATTCTGGCACATTTTTATTATCATCGGACTCTCTGCTATTTGTGCAGGGAGGTTATACCTGGGTCCATTTACATTTTAATATTGATAGACTTTTTGTTTTCTTTTTTGTTTCTTGTTGTTTTTCCTTCTTTTTTTTTGTTGTTTTTTTTTTTGTTTTGTTTTTCCCGCTCTCACCACCACCGCCGCATCACGCCTTCCGTTTTCTTGGTTTCTTTTCTGTTCTTCAACTGCTTCAACATCACCGCGCCCCATTTCCACACCACAGCCATCAGCCTCCAAGACGGGCGGGCGCAGTGTGCCATTTCCGGCGCACAAGCACACCCGTACGGTACTCTCCTCGCCCCCACGCCACCAACAACACAGCGACCACGCGGCTTTCAGGCACGGCACGGCACCGGCGAAATGCGCCGCCCCCGCCCCTCCGCGCATCCGTCCGTCTCGCCACGTTCACTGACAGCCGCGTCTGCGGCTACACCACGACAACCACAACACAACACCGCTCCCCTCCCTGGCAACTCACATTGTTTTTCTCCTCCTCTTTTGCACAAACCACAACGCCGAGCACAGGCGCAAGCCACCCACACCGCGCCCCTCCCCGTCCCGTCTTTGGCCGCCGCTCCTCGTTTCCTCGTTTGCCCCCTCCCATCTCCCGAAATGCCATGCCATGCCAGCAGCGTTACGCATGCCCCTCCCCTGTCCACACAACACTACCGCCTAACGAACAGCCTTTTCCGGGCCACATCCAGGGCACGCCCACCTCCAAACACTGCCAATTCACGGACACACACACACACACACACACACTCACTTTCTCGACACCTTTCTGTACGGAGGGTGCGTCATCTCGACCGTGACAGAGTGACGGCAACTATCGACGATCCATTTCCCCCCACTGGTAAAACATGTCCACTAACACCTACATACATCATTCAAGTACACAGACAATAGCATACACACAATGGGAGGGCACACGAACATGGACGGCACGGCACTGTCATACACTCTTCCTCAGAACCATATCAACAAACGTTACGTACATCCGGGAAAGCGAAAGCGAAAGCCCAATGCAGCCGTCAAAGGTAACGTTCACCACGGCAGACACTTGCAGCCGCGCCGCCGTTAAACGCATTTCAGTGCGGCTCCAATACGCCTCCGACACGGGAACGTTCCGTTGCTCTACGAATGCGTTTCTCCCCTTTTTCCCTTCCTCTCTCTTTTGCCCCCCCTCCTTGCACTCTTGCCTCATTCCTCACGTTCTGCCCAGACATTCGACCGATCAAAGTCAACCTTTCGTTACCGTTCTCAGCGCGACGGTGTACAACAGTATGACGGGTGTGCCCAAGACTTCGGTTCAGTTGCGTGACGCCGGTCTATCGCGCCGATCGACAGTTACTCAGGGGGCGACGCATCGGACCACGTCACCGACACACAAAACACTTTCAAACAAACAAATACATACCGGATGGACACAGACAAACACGTGTACAGACATTCGCCAAACAAACGACCGCCGCCGTCGTCGTCTAGCGTGCATCTTGAATGACGACATCGGTGTGCGTGCGTCGTACGCAATCAGTCAGACACGGCTATCAAACATCAGAGTCGAATGGTACATCATCGTGCGTGTCGCCGTACACGTACAGTACAATACAACAACAATGCGTCTTAATGGCACGTTCATTTCAACGTCACTCACACACCTCCACGCTGCAGTTACGTCGCACCATTGTCAAACTCGGCGTACAGCAAAGGGAATAGTGGGCGGCAAAAAAAAAACCAAACAAAAACATTTCACATTTCACCCTCGCCATGTATGATGTGCAAAAAAACAAACCCGCAAACGGCCGTCGTTACGGTGACACAAAAGTCGCCGATCACACTGTCCCCCCTCGCAGACGGGTAACACACACACACACACACACACACACACCAACAACACCAATGGGTCAAAAACCACGCCAACGAGGCGTGCCACCATTCCACGCCACGGCGACCAACCTCGTGGCCGTACCCCGCGCAACACGCTTTGACGCGCCCCCCCCCCCCCACCCACAATCAAAATGCACACATACATCACAGCCGTCCACACAAACAACAACAACAATTCCGCCCTTCCCGCAAAAGGCAAGTTGGTGGCCCTGAAAAGGGCCGTTTTGCCGCTCTCGCAACGGAGGAGCCTTCTCTCTCCATCCTTCCTTCCATTCCAGAGCCACCTCCTTACTTGGAGCTCGTGTACTTGGTCACCGCCTTCGTGCCCTCGCTCACGGCGTGCTTGGCCAGCTCGCCAGGCAGCAACAGCCGCACAGCGGTCTGGATCTCGCGGGACGTGATGGTCGAGCGCTTGTTGTAGTGCGCCAGGCGAGACGCCTCGGCCGCAATGCGCTCGAAAATGTCGTTCACGAAGCTGTTCATGATGCTCATCGCCTTCGACGAGATGCCCGTGTCAGGGTGCACCTGCTTCAGCACCTTGTAGATGTAGATGGCATAGCTCTCCTTCCTCTTGCGCTTCTTCTTCTTGTCGCCCTTCGAAATGTTCTTCTGCGCCTTGCCAGCCTTCTTGGCGGCCTTCCCGCTAGTCTTGGGCGGCATCTCGAACCAACGTACGGCAGCAGCAACACCAGTAGCAAGCGCTCCGCTCTAGTCAGCGTCTCCCCACACAGTGGCACCCGCCGACCTGATATGTTTGGGGTTTTCTCCCCCTTTGTTAATTGAAGTACCGGCATCCTAATGATGCCCTGACTTTCGAGATGGTACCTTTTGGTTAAGATTGGCTTTTTGTCTGTAACTGTTTGGGGGTGTTCCCCGGGTATATGAACTGTGTTTGATTAATGATGGTTATGATATGAGTGGATGAAAGTCAGTGTAGCTCGTCATCTGAACTGACGGTGAATGGTAGTGATGGGAGTTCTGTGTGTAGGGAGAATATCTGGTCCCAGGGATCTAATGAGGGGGAAAGGTGAAGTATGAGATGTTTCATAGAATTTCGTTGACTTGATTTTTATGAGATGGTTAAATGCTGGTTGGCCTAGCATACCTCTAATTTCCTCGTTACTGGAGAACCAGGGGGCATCTGTGATTATTCTAAACGTCTTATTTTGTATCACTTCTAGTGAGGCCAGGTGTGTGTTTGCCGCCATGCTCCACACCTCCGATCCATAAAGAATAACTGGCAAAATTATTGTTTTCCATATTCGGAGCTTCGCCTCTGTTGATAAGCCCCTGCCCTTAAGAAGGGGATACAGTTGGTAGAGCCGGGCGGAACCTTTGTTTTTGGCCTCTGTTATATGCTGTTTGAACGTGAGATTTTTGTCTATGTTCAGTCCCAGGTATTTTATAACTTTTCTCCATGGGAGTTGTTGTCCATTATGGTTGAGATTTCTGATGGGTCTTGTTATTTTGTGTGTGAAAATTATGGCTTGGCACTTGTCCGGATTTACTTTTACTTTCCACAAGTTACACCAGTGGTCGACTTTGTTGAGGTGCCGCTGGAGGCTACACGTTATACGATTTATGTTACGCCCGCTATGGTATAGCGCTGTGTCATCAGCGTAGAGCGCTATGTTCCCACCCGGCTCTTTTGGGATATCATTTGTGAACACAAGATAGAGGAGGGGGCCAAGCACAGATCCCTGTGGGACACCTGCTTCTATATTAGTTATTGGACTTTTCGCTCCATCAACTGAAGCGAAAAACCTCCTGTCTGTCAGAAATGAGTGAATCATTTTTAACAGGTGATTGGGGCAATTTAGCTTCGACAGCTTGTAGAGTAGGCCGTCATGCCAGACACGGTCAAACGCCTTCTCTATGTCGAGGAATATGGCTGCTGTGCTGTCTCCATGTTGTTTCTCGGCACAGATGTGCTCCACCAGGCGGATGGCTTGCTGGGTGGTGCTATGGCCAGCACGAAAACCGAATTGTTCCGGGGTAAGGATAGTGTTATCGTTTAGGAATTTAAGTAGGGCGTTTAGGATGAGGATTTCGAGAAGTTTTGATAAGTGATTTAATAGCGAGATAGGACGATAGTTTTGTGGGAATAGATGGTCTTTATTGGGTTTGGGGATTGAGATGATCTTGGCAACCTTCCAGGCTGAAGGGAAATATTGTAGTTTGAGACAGTGGTTGAGGATATTTGATAGATGGGAAATGGCAGGTTGTGGAAGGTGTTTAAGAAGTGGGGGTTTTATAAGGTCAGGACCAGGGGCCTTTGCATTGCCGATCCGCCTGATGTAAGCAGTTATTTCGCGTTCATTTGTGTCTGCGAAGGTGGTGTTAATCCTCTCATTGAGTTTTCGTGCGAGGTGCCTCTCGATTCTCCTCTCTAGCCTCTCTGCTTCTCCCTCGTCGTTCTCTACTATGTTTTCTTGGAACTGGAGTTCGTAGGTGTCTGACATGGCGGCCGCCTTATCTGCAGGGGTGTAAACCAGCCCCTGTTGCCCATGCAGTGGTCTTGTGGCTGTCTGGGGTTGCCGCCTAGCCTTTATGATTCGCCAGAATTGTTCAGGGTTTGATTCGGCTGCCTGCAAGCTATGTTGGTACCTGCTGCACCGGAGCATATGAAGTCTGGTTTTGATTTCACGGGCCATTTGGTCCATTATCCTCCTATCTTGAGGGTAACGGTATGTTTGCCATCGCTTCCTGGTCCGGTTTTTGTCTGTTATCAATTGGGCTAGGTCTGGTGGTAAGTTGGTCCTGCCCCTATTTTGTGTGAGTTTGATAGTTGTGACTTGGGCACAGCTTTTGATGATGTTAGTAAAGTCTGCTGCGGCTTTGTCTATGTCTTCTATCGATGCATATTCCGGTGCTGGGTCTGGTATGTGATGTTCCACTAGTTCTTTATATCGTACCCAGTTTGTGTGGTACGTAGTGTGGATGCTTTCTGTTGGTATGATGTGGTCATTTTCGAATCTTAAGATGACTGGGTTATGGTCAGAGTTCAGCGTGTTTATGACTTCTGTGCTTGTGCCCAGGTCAATATTTTTTAGTAAGAATATGTCCAGCTTGTCTGGCAGATGGCGTGAGTTGTACGGGAAGTGGGTGGGTTCATCTGGGGCTACCACTTGAACTGCTGGGTGGGTATCCAGGTATCTCAGCAGCTGGTTCCCACTTGTATTTCCAGTGCGGCAACCCCATGCCCTGTGCTTGGCATTCAGGTCCCCCCCTACTATGGTCCTGTTGTTCACATTTAGCAAGCTGTCGAGGTCACTGTGATGGAAGCGTTCGTTTGGAGGGTGGTAGGTTGCCACCAGGACAGTTGGGTGTTGGTTTAACATGATTTCTATTGCAGTTGCCTCTGTGTTGATTAGAGGTGGGATGGTGACTTGTCGGTGGCATATCCGGTGTTTTATGAGGACTCCAGTTCCGCCACCAGGTCTGTTAGGACGGTCAGTCCGGATTAGAATGTAATTTTTGACTCGAAATTGTTCATCAGGGGTTAGATGGGTTTCATTTACTAGTGCTACGTCGATGCCGTAATCTTCTAGAAACATTTCCAGTTCGTGTCGGTCGTGGAATACTCCGTCTGCATTCCAGATGGCGATGGTGATGTGTCGTTTTCTATTCGCCATCGGAAAACAGTGGGAGAATGGTGGTGAAAAACATTGATACCTTCGTGAAGGTGTCTGGAGCTGCTAGGATTTGGCTTATTGCTTTTTTCACTTTCGTGAAGAAGTCGGTGGTTAATAATTTCTGGATAAGGTTTATAACCTTCTTGACGAAGTCCCAGGGCTGGTTTTGGTTTGGACTATGCTCCTGGGTATTTCGGTTTTGTTGGATATGTGGTGATTGGTGCTGTGTTGGAGATGCTGTGATCTCGACAGTTCTGATATCTGATTCTGTGTGGGGTGTTGTGGAAGAGATGGGGGCTTGCAGGAGCTGCTCGCCCTGTTGCGGCCGCCGACCAATGGGGCGCGCGCGCAACCGGCCGCCGCACCCGAGCCCATAAAGCACCCCCACCCCGGCTGCGCCGGCACGCACTCCGCTGCTCGACTCGCTGCCGCTCGCACCGGTCGTTTTTCGTTTCCGTTTCGTGTGCACCGTCGCTAGCCCATCGCCATGTCCGGACGCGGAAAGGGAGGCAAAGTCAAGGGCAAGTCAAAGTCCCGCTCAAGCAGGGCTGGGCTCCAGTTCCCGGTCGGCAGAATCCACCGCCTCCTGCGCAAGGGAAACTACGCAGAGCGCGTCGGCGCCGGGGCCCCCGTCTACCTCGCCGCCGTCATGGAGTACCTCGCGGCTGAGGTGCTCGAGCTGGCCGGAAACGCGGCCCGCGACAACAAGAAGACGCGCATCATCCCGCGCCACCTGCAGCTTGCCATCCGCAACGACGAGGAGCTCAACAAGCTCCTGTCGGGCGTCACCATCGCACAGGGTGGTGTCCTGCCCAACATCCAGGCCGTCCTGCTGCCAAAGAAGACCGAGAAGAAGGCCTAAAGGAGGCCAGGCAATCGCAGCGCCGCGTGCTCCCCTGCACGCAACGCGCTTTGCCGGCTCGGCCCACAACAATCGGCCCTTTTCAGGGCCACCACACAAACCTACGTCCAAAGCAAAATTTCAGTCGTCCTCGCCGCACCTTGTTTTGTTTTAACTTTGCACAGCCGCCGCCGGCGCACGTCCGCCATCTTGTCGTCCACACAGCCCGTGTGGCCCAACACACACACACACACACACACATTTTGCACCGTCGCAGTCGCCTTCCAAACCGACAACGGCAGCAATAATGACCATTGTTAAAGGGAGGCGTGTCGACACACCGCCCTCCACTCCCGCGCGCAACGGCCGTCGACACGAACGAAACAGCTGATCCGGCCGCCTATGCCCACACGCCTTGCCTCGGAAACCCCAACGCCGCCGCAAACAAACACACAGAGACAAACCACGCAAGCAAATAATCACCGCCTCTCGCACAACAACACACAGCCCGCCATCTCCGTCGCGATCGATACAAAGACACACAATAACAAACACACAAACGAAGCAGCTCCACACACAGCCAGCCACATGACACGTTTCCTTTCCTTCTCCCCTCCCAGTCACATCACGTCGCTCAAACGGAAAGAAACAAACAAACAAACAACACAGCGCACACACGCAGCAACAACACAGACTCTTTCGCACTTTTCAACTTCCGAACAGTGTGGTGGCCCTGAAAAGGGCCGTTTTCTAGTCTCTCCCACCCACAAGCACGGCCGCGGGAAGGCCAGCGCCCGCTGCGACGCAGCCTAACCGCCGAAACCGTACAGGGTGCGCCCCTGCCTCTTCAGGGCGTACACCACGTCCATGGCCGTCACAGTCTTGCGCTTGGCGTGCTCAGTGTACGTCACCGCGTCGCGGATCACGTTCTCCAGGAACACCTTCAGCACCCCGCGGGTCTCCTCGTAGATCAGACCAGAGATGCGCTTCACGCCGCCCCTGCGAGCCAGGCGGCGGATGGCGGGCTTCGTGATGCCCTGGATGTTGTCGCGCAACACCTTGCGGTGCCGCTTGGCGCCACCCTTGCCGAGCCCCTTTCCTCCCTTGCCGCGGCCTGTCATCCTTCCTTCCTTCCTCGGGCAAAGCAACAACGTGCACACACAAACAGCAGCTGCAGCGGCTGGCGAGTCGGCTACGGTCTGCGCCCAGCCGACATGAAATGGCTGGGTCTATACCCATGGTGTACTTGAAGAACCAGCGTCCTTGAAACGCTCTGTCTTACGAGGTGTTCCTTTATGGTGCGGATTCAGGGGTATATATGGTATTGGCTAGGGGTCGGTTTTCCCCTGGATAGATGATGGTTGTGGAGGCGGCAGCGATGATGATGTAAATGTATGTTTGCACATGAATTTATATGACTAACGCCTGAATTGGCGATGGATGGTGGCGATTGGTGCTCTCTGGCCAGGGTTTTCATCCCTTCCCAGAGAGTTGATGAGTTGGTGCGGTGATGCATTGGATGATTCGTAGAATTTTAATGATTTTTGTTTTATGAGGTGATAAAATGATGGCTGTCCTAACATTGCTCTGATCTCCTCATTGCTCGAGAACCATGGAGCGTCTGCAACTATACGGAAGGCTTTGTTCTGGATGATTTCCAACTGTTTAAGGTTGGTGTCTGCTGCCATACTCCACGCTTCTGAACCGTAGAGCATGGCTGGCAGGATGATCGTTTTCCAAATTTTGAGCTTGGCAGGTATTGTGAGTCCCCTGCCTTTAAGGAGAGGATATAACTGAAAGAGCCGGGCGGAGCCCTTGTTTCTGGCCTCTTTAATGTGATGCACAAATGTCAGATTCTTATCCAGTTTTAGCCCGAGGTAGGTAACTACTTCTCTCCAGGGTAGTACCTGGTTGTTGTGCGTGATGTTCACTATGGGGCGTTTGATTTTGTGGCTGAATAAGATAGTCTGGCATTTGTCTGCGTTTATCTTTATCTTCCACAGATTGCACCACTTTGTCACTTTGTCTAGGTGTCGTTGTAGGCGGTAGGCTAAATAGTTGATGTTTCTGCCACTGTGGTATAATGCGGTATCATCTGCATATAGGGCAATGTTGCCGCCCGGCTCCTTCGGCAGATCGTTTGTGTATAGTAGATATAGGAGGGGGCCAAGCACAGGTCAGCGCGCCCGCCGCCCCCCTATATAGACTCTGGCCCGCCCTCCCCCCACCACGCGCAACCGAGGGCATATAAGCGCAGCACGGAGGCGCGCGGGCCCGTTGTCAAGGCAGCACCGGACGCCGCGCCGCACCTAACCTCCACGCACGCCGCTCCGCTACCGCTACCGCTACCGCCATGGCCCGCACAAAGCAAACGGCCCGCAAGTCCACCGGCGGAAAGGCGCCGCGCAAACAGCTCGCCACCAAGGCGGCGAGGAAGAGCGCGCCCGCCACCGGAGGCGTCAAGAAGCCCCACCGCTACAGGCCGGGCACCGTCGCCCTGCGAGAAATCAGGCGCTACCAGAAGAGCACAGAGCTGCTCATCCGCAAGCTGCCATTCCAGCGCCTAGTGCGCGAGATCGCCCAGGACTTCAAGACCGACCTGCGCTTCCAGAGCTCCGCAGTCATGGCCCTGCAGGAGGCCAGCGAGGCCTACCTCGTCGGCCTCTTCGAAGACACCAACCTGTGCGCAATCCACGCCAAGCGCGTCACCATCATGCCCAAGGACATCCAGCTCGCGCGCCGCATCCGCGGCGAGCGCGCCTAAACCGCGCCGCGGCACCGCACCGCACAAACAAAAACGGCCCTTTTCAGGGCCACTAACGTCTCTCCGTCGCGAGCAAACTTTGTCGGTCGCCTGCCTCTCGCCCCGCAACCCAAAAACAAAAACCACCACTTCCCGTCCGTCCGCCACACCCGCTCACTCTGCCTGCCTGCTAGCAGCGCGCAACAATCACACATCATCCCTCCCCGGCGCTCAAAGCGCACAATGCCCAACGGCCGACGTCACACCGCACGGGTGGCTGGCCGGCCGCCGCCGCTTTCGTTTCGAAAACAAAAAAACCCGCACTCCACTCCGACGGCCAACGGCCAGGCAGGCGCGCTCGCTCGCTCTACACGCCACCGAAATCCCCGCCGACTCCTTCCGCATCTCAACGTGCCCCCCGTTGCAAAACATAACACACACACACACACACACACAAAGGAACAAAACAAAACAAAGACCAGACACGACTCGACAAGACAGACATCCGAGAAGAACGAACGCAGGCAAGCCAACCAACGTATTCAAACAAAACAACGTGACAGAAAACCAACCGTCGGCCGCCGCCACAAACACGGCGACAATCAACCACGACAACAACAACAACAACAACAACAACAACAACACCGCTTACCGCTACCGCCGCCCACACCCGCCACCGACCCCCGCAATCCAACCACCACGGCACGCAAACAGCATCCCCACGGGCATACAGAAACGCCAGACAGACACCCACACCAAACGCAACACGACAATCAAAACCTTCCCCGACGTGCTTTGATGGCCCTGAGAAGGGCCGTTTTGGGCCGCGCGTCTCTTGCGCGCCACTAGACGACGACGGGGGGTGGGGACGACGGAGTCAAGCGCCAAACCCTTCCTTTCCCATCTCTTTCTCCTCTACTCTACTTCTTCTTCTTGGGCGAAGCCTTCGCCTTAGACGGCGTCGTCGCCTTCTTCGGGCGCGGCGCCTTCGGCTTCTTCGTCGGAACCTTGGCGGCCTTCTTCGCCTTCGACGGCGACTTGGCCTTGGCCGGCTTGGCCGCAGCCGCCTTCTTCGCACCCGCGGGAGCGGCCGACGCCGCAGACGCCTTCTTGGCGGCGCCCGCCTTCCGACCGGTCGCCGCCTTCACGCCACCAGCCTTCTTTGCGCCGGCCGCACGGGCGCCCTTCTTCTCCTTGCTGGCCGGAGCGGCGCGCTTCTTCTTGGCACCGCCAGCACGAGCCTTGCCGCCCTCGGCCGCCCCCCCGCCGCCGGCGCCGGCAAGCTTGAACGAGCCGGACGCGCCCTTCCCCTTCGTCTGCACCAGCTCGCCCGCCACGACGGCCGACTTGAGGTACTTCTTGATAAACGGCGCCAGCTTCTCCGCGTCCAGCTTGTAGTGCGCGGCTATGTACTTCTTGATCGCCTGCAGCGACGACCCGCCGCGCTCCTTCAGACTCTTGATGGCGGCCGTCACCATCTCAGAGGTGCGCGGGTGCGCAGGCTTGGCGCGCGGCTTCTTCGCAGACGACGCAGACTTGGCCTTCTTCGTAGTGCCGGTGGCGGCGGGTGCCGCAGCAGTCTCGTTCGTAGCCGCCTGATCTGCCATTTCGACGACGCGCGTAACACACAGCGAGAGCGAGCGGGACGGCAGGCAGGCACGCAAGCACAGCACAGCAGCAGAGCAGAGAATCACAAGGCCCAGCCAGTGTCGCGGGCGGGCGCGGACGGCCGAGAGAGCGGCCGCCACTCTGCGCGCCGCCGCGCCGCGCCTCCCGCGCTTGCTACCGCCCAACGTCCGACAGCCTGTGCGGAGCAGCCCCAAACCTGCGCCACAACCGCCCGCGCCTTTCAAACCACCGAGGATGGGGCTACACACAGCCACACCACAGTCGCCAACCAGTCGCCACGGCAGCGCCGCAAACCACGGCCAAACTGCAGCTACCGCGCGCTACAGCCTGGGTCGGCCCGCCGAGAATCGCCGCCCCCGCCCAAATGCCGCCCCCACAGCCCCAGCCGACGACCCGCCACAATGGCCAAACCTTCGGCAAAACTCCCACACCGTCGCCGCGGCAGCCCGGCCAGCGCGGCCGGCGCCACAGCCACACAAGCCGAGGCGTGCGGCGATGACGGCCGTGCAAACGCGCCTCCGCCGCCCCATCGCCTTCCGTCGCCCTCCCGCCGTTTCCCGATCGGCCCGCAGCCGTCGGGCCACATCGCGCGCCGTCCTCCTCCTCTCGCCCGCCAACATTCACAGCCGTTTCTCAACAATTGCCCGCCGCAAACGGACGCCGCCTGCGCAACAGGCGCCGCCGCCCCTCGCCGCTTCCGACCCAACCCCTCGACCGAGGCAAACCGCAATCCGAATCTACAGACCAACCCAATCTGCCGTCAAGCACACACGACAGCCGACCTTACACGTTACGCGTTACACATTACGTTTACACGTCTACGTTAGGTTAGGTTAGGTGGACGTGGGTTAGGTTAAGGGGACTTGGGTTAGGTTAAGCGTCAAACTTAGGTTAAGCATTCAAACACGTCAGGCGTCAGAGGTTAGGTTAGGTTAGGTTAGGTTAGGTTACACGTTAGGTTAAGGGGTCGGTGCTAGGTTAAGAAGCGTCAAACGTAGGTTAAAAAAGCGTTCAAACGTGAGGCGTGAGCCGGACAGCTTACCTTACGTAGACGTTAGGGGCTCACAGGCTGAGCTCACCTCGCCACACCACAGGTTAGGTTAGGTTAGGTTCGGTTCGGTTCGGTTCGCTCGGCTCAGCGTAAAGCGCCGAGGTCAGGGTTACGTTCGTTCACCTTCGGGCGCCACACTTTCGGTTGAAAGGTCGCGACGGGACGACGTCGGCAGGCACGCCGCAAACGAACAAAAACGTACAGACGACGTCGGAAACCGCCGACAGACGGGGGAGCAGCACGACCACGACCAGACACCGAGCGCGAACGAGACACACGCGAACCACCCCCACCGGCCAAAGGGCACCACACAACAACCCAGAGCACCACGTGTCGACACCAGAGCAACCCGCCGCTCACGCGACATGGCTGGCACCGAAGGGCAACCGCCCGCAACTGCGCTTTCCGCGCCGGCCCGGATGCACGTCGTGCTACAACAACACCACTACCGTACACAGCCGCTGTTCACAACATCACTATCAATGGCGCGCCCGCGGCTCGCCGCCGTCGCAGTCGCAGCCCCAACGCCAGCACCTTTGCACCACCATTCACACGCACCGCAACACAGCTCGCCGACACAGCCGAACAAAACAAACACCACACAACAACAGCAACAACGCCGCCGCCTCTACTTGTGCCGGCGACCCACCCCGCCGATGGCGCACCTTTCGCCAGCCGGCAATCGACACACACGCACCCACCCACCGGGGCCCAGTGCAAAAAAAAAAAAAAAAAAAAACACACAAAAACAAAAAAACCAAACAACACAAACGACACGGGAAGCGCACACCGCCACTTCGCGCGCACGCCACCAACCAGTCGTCGTCTCAAAATAACAAACACAAACAAAATAAACTAACAACTAGGGCAACACAAAACCAAAACGCCTCGCACGAACCGCCCACAAAAAGGACAAGCACACGCACAGCCTCTGCTGACGACCACGACGCAGCGGCACGCTGCTCCTGTCCCGCGCCCCGCGCCCCACTCGATTCACAACTCACGCGACACCGTCAACGACGGGCTCGCTTCCCGCAACCTACCACCTTTCCGCCACGACGCACAGCCCCAGCCCCACCCGACGACGCCCGTGGCAACGACTGCACTTTCACCACCGCCTCCCCCTTCCCCCCCCAAAACACACACACACACACACACACACACACACACACACACACACAGCCAGCCAAAAACGCACTCGCGACCCACACATGCACGTGCATCGGCACACGCCAACCAGTCAACGTCGACAACCACACGCAAGGCTCGAAACGAAACCGGCGTCCTTCCACGTTGCCATCAAGCTACGCGACACAAGACACAAGGAACCAACACAACAGCCGGCCCCACTAATTCCCACTCTGACGCCGCAAAAAGCACACCGAAACCGCCAAACGCACGCACATTCCCCTTCGCACTGACACCACCGACCGGCTCGCTACCACACACCTCTCGGCAGCCGTTTCACGCCAATTCGCCACACCGCCCACACAGTCGACAAGCGCCCGCCCTGTACGGCACACGCAACGACGCAGCGCAGCAAAGGGCGCCCGCAACACATACCTCTCCGCCGCCCGACGCGCCAACCGCCACACCACACCGCCAGCCACTCGCAAATTGTGCACTGCCACCAGCCACACGTCCAACACGCCGCGCCGCCTCCGGCCGCCCGCCAGGGGGCGCTCACGTCCGCGACAACAGCGCGGCCCGCCGGGCCGGGCCGGGCCGGGCCGAACCGAACCGAGCCGCCGCTGCTCTGCACTCGGCACGGCCACACCCTGCTGCAGACCGGGCTCGTCCCTCTGTACGCGTCTGCCTGCGCATCAACACAACACGACCTTTTTTTTTTTCTCTCTACCGCCATCCCTCCTCCTCGCGTTTTACTCGTTGTTGCAGCAGCGGCGCACACCTACACATCCACAGCCCCAGCCGAGCCGGCCTCACCTCAGGGCCCGCCGCCAGCGTCTCCTCCTCGGGCACAGGTGCGGTGCTGTGGCCGCCCATCCAACCGCATTGCTGGCCGTCCAGCCACCAGGCGTTCCCACTGCCGCGAGCCACGCCGCGCACCGACCCTGCTGCAGAAAACGAAGCATAGCCAGAGACCGACCGATACACAAAGCAAGCCGTCGCCTCGCCTCTTGTCCTTCCTGCCTTCCTTCCGCCCCCGCCCTTCTCACACCACCGCCTCTCCACTTTCGCCCCCCCCCCTCCTTTTTTTTTTTGTTTTCTTCTTTCTTTCTTTCTTTCTTTTGGCCCTCTCTCCTTCCCGCCATGGCGGTTACGGCACCGCCTGCAGCGGCAGATTTTTTGCGCCCACACGCCTACTCCTACCACCATTAACCTTGCCCTGCCCTGCCCTGCCCATCAACGTCGCAGTCGAACCGACGCTTGCCAACACACATTACGCGCCGCCGCCACAGCACCTTCCCTTCCCACAACACACCGACGTCATCACACGCACCCAAAACAGGGGCCACGACCGTGTTCCTCGCCCACTCCCATCCCGCACGGTACGCACATTCCCAACTACTACCGCGCACCCTCCCTTTCCAATCTGTGTGTCTCTGTGTCTGTGTCCTGTCCGCGCGTGACGCCTCCCAACATCCGCCGTCCCCCGTCCCGTTTTCGCCCCCATGCCGTCGTCGCGCCGCCTCCTCCCCGTCCACCGCCGCCCCTGTCCGCCCCGCACCACACCATACACCGCTGCTTGTCCCGGCCGTTGCCACCAAAGGCGCCGACCGCAAACGCGCCACGCCGCAGCCCCCGTGCGTCTCGCGCTCGCTTCCATCTCCGTGCCGACGCTGCCTCTCTTCCCACTCGCACTCGACCTCGACAACACAGTCTTTGGCTCCGCCACTGCGTGTTCCGGTGGTACGCACGCTGCAACACGTATGTATTCATTACCAGAGCGATGGCGAGGCATGACAGCATCTCTGTCTGACCAGAGAGTTCTTTATCGCTGCTAGTCGGCGCTTGGACCGCGCCAGACGACAGTAGTGGCACGCACCGGGTCGCCAGGAACAGTTGTTATATATATTGTAGCGCGAGTCGGGAGAGGTAGTAGTCGGTCGACAGTAGTAGCGGGTGGACGGTTGTACTGAGCGGGCGTCGGCGGCGTGCTCTGCTCGTCTCGCGACTCTGGTCACGGTTCGGGACGATGTATAGTATATTGTGTTATAATCAAAAGGTGGTGTGACGCTGCATTGCGCAAATCTGATAACGTATGTTCATTGTACTTATTTTGTTCAACAACAAAAGCCCCACTATTACTTTTTTTCTAAAGTAACTTTTGTCTCTTAACGAAAAACATTCACTTTTTAAAGACTACTTCCTATGGCATTTCCCTCCAAGGAGTGCAATTAATTACCAGCCAGCACTCATTCATTGCACACAGCTGTGTAAGGGGTATCTACAATTGAGGAGCGGATATAAATGCAATTTTTTGTTTTTTTTGTTTTTTTTTTTGTGTGTGTGTGTTGTAACCTCCCAGCAAATTTTAAAATAATGGACAATGTTATTTACGGATGCCAATGGACATTGCGCTAATTGTAACCTCGCCCACAATGAGAGGTATTGAAAATGGCAACAAAAATGTGAAATTCGCAATCTGACTCAAATATAAAGTCTTCACACAACATTTAAAAAAGTCCGTTCAGTGACAAGAAACTTCAATTAAACCGAAATATCGGTCTTTGGCCCTGTGCAAAACAATCAGAATTAAAGTGTTACCTCCGAATAAATGGATGTCACATTTCTGCTCTGGTTGTTGCGCAGCGCTTGGAGGAACTGCATTGCAAATAGTAATATTCTCTTTTTTTGTGATTTTAGTGACATTTTTCTTCAAAGAAGTGGAATGAAATGTGAAGTGCAACGAACTCTTTAGTTCAATAAAAAATTAAATGTTTGAAAAATGCTTTTGAAATAAAAATTATTATTGGGGAACTTGTTGGAGAATAATTACAATAAATACAATTTTTCATTATCTAATGATTGTATTAATTAACAGTATACCTTATTCACCATCTTGACCAGTGTTGCCGACCGCCTACATCACACAACCGCACTCGGCTGCTACTACTGACCGACCGCTCTGCATGACGACTATTAGCGTACTGCACGCGACGACTACTGACAGAGTACAGCCCTCAACTACACAGAGCTACGGACTCGCAACGACTACTGACTGACTGACTGACTGACTGACTGACTGACTGAGAACCGCTCGCAACACGCGCAGTCCAGCGCAAACTCTCTGGTCACAGATGCTACAATGTCTCGCCATCGCTACTATGTTACATACGTGTTTCAGTGTCTTTTTCATTGGGGTAACGATCTTTGGCTCTTTTTATTCTGAATACAGGGCCAAAGGTCAACGCTGCTGCCCTTATACAATTTATCAGGTTTCATTATGTCTGTTGCAATGTTACATACGGTTCACTCTTTCATTAATATTATCGTTGGGTTTGTTTTGTAGGGACGTTAACATTCTGGCACATTTTTATTATCATCGGACTCTCTGCTATTTGTGCAGGGAGGTTATACCTGGGTCCATTTACATTTTAATATTGATAGACTTTTTGTTTTCTTTTTTGTTTCTTGTTGTTTTTCCTTCTTTTTTTTTGTTGTTTTTTTTTTTGTTTTGTTTTTCCCGCTCTCACCACCACCGCCGCATCACGCCTTCCGTTTTCTTGGTTTCTTTTCTGTTCTTCAACTGCTTCAACATCACCGCGCCCCATTTCCACACCACAGCCATCAGCCTCCAAGACGGGCGGGCGCAGTGTGCCATTTCCGGCGCACAAGCACACCCGTACGGTACTCTCCTCGCCCCCACGCCACCAACAACACAGCGACCACGCGGCTTTCAGGCACGGCACGGCACCGGCGAAATGCGCCGCCCCCGCCCCTCCGCGCATCCGTCCGTCTCGCCACGTTCACTGACAGCCGCGTCTGCGGCTACACCACGACAACCACAACACAACACCGCTCCCCTCCCTGGCAACTCACATTGTTTTTCTCCTCCTCTTTTGCACAAACCACAACGCCGAGCACAGGCGCAAGCCACCCACACCGCGCCCCTCCCCGTCCCGTCTTTGGCCGCCGCTCCTCGTTTCCTCGTTTGCCCCCTCCCATCTCCCGAAATGCCATGCCATGCCAGCAGCGTTACGCATGCCCCTCCCCTGTCCACACAACACTACCGCCTAACGAACAGCCTTTTCCGGGCCACATCCAGGGCACGCCCACCTCCAAACACTGCCAATTCACGGACACACACACACACACACACACACTCACTTTCTCGACACCTTTCTGTACGGAGGGTGCGTCATCTCGACCGTGACAGAGTGACGGCAACTATCGACGATCCATTTCCCCCCACTGGTAAAACATGTCCACTAACACCTACATACATCATTCAAGTACACAGACAATAGCATACACACAATGGGAGGGCACACGAACATGGACGGCACGGCACTGTCATACACTCTTCCTCAGAACCATATCAACAAACGTTACGTACATCCGGGAAAGCGAAAGCGAAAGCCCAATGCAGCCGTCAAAGGTAACGTTCACCACGGCAGACACTTGCAGCCGCGCCGCCGTTAAACGCATTTCAGTGCGGCTCCAATACGCCTCCGACACGGGAACGTTCCGTTGCTCTACGAATGCGTTTCTCCCCTTTTTCCCTTCCTCTCTCTTTTGCCCCCCCTCCTTGCACTCTTGCCTCATTCCTCACGTTCTGCCCAGACATTCGACCGATCAAAGTCAACCTTTCGTTACCGTTCTCAGCGCGACGGTGTACAACAGTATGACGGGTGTGCCCAAGACTTCGGTTCAGTTGCGTGACGCCGGTCTATCGCGCCGATCGACAGTTACTCAGGGGGCGACGCATCGGACCACGTCACCGACACACAAAACACTTTCAAACAAACAAATACATACCGGATGGACACAGACAAACACGTGTACAGACATTCGCCAAACAAACGACCGCCGCCGTCGTCGTCTAGCGTGCATCTTGAATGACGACATCGGTGTGCGTGCGTCGTACGCAATCAGTCAGACACGGCTATCAAACATCAGAGTCGAATGGTACATCATCGTGCGTGTCGCCGTACACGTACAGTACAATACAACAACAATGCGTCTTAATGGCACGTTCATTTCAACGTCACTCACACACCTCCACGCTGCAGTTACGTCGCACCATTGTCAAACTCGGCGTACAGCAAAGGGAATAGTGGGCGGCAAAAAAAAAACCAAACAAAAACATTTCACATTTCACCCTCGCCATGTATGATGTGCAAAAAAACAAACCCGCAAACGGCCGTCGTTACGGTGACACAAAAGTCGCCGATCACACTGTCCCCCCTCGCAGACGGGTAACACACACACACACACACACACACACACCAACAACACCAATGGGTCAAAAACCACGCCAACGAGGCGTGCCACCATTCCACGCCACGGCGACCAACCTCGTGGCCGTACCCCGCGCAACACGCTTTGACGCGCCCCCCCCCCCCACCCACAATCAAAATGCACACATACATCACAGCCGTCCACACAAACAACAACAACAATTCCGCCCTTCCCGCAAAAGGCAAGTTGGTGGCCCTGAAAAGGGCCGTTTTGCCGCTCTCGCAACGGAGGAGCCTTCTCTCTCCATCCTTCCTTCCATTCCAGAGCCACCTCCTTACTTGGAGCTCGTGTACTTGGTCACCGCCTTCGTGCCCTCGCTCACGGCGTGCTTGGCCAGCTCGCCAGGCAGCAACAGCCGCACAGCGGTCTGGATCTCGCGGGACGTGATGGTCGAGCGCTTGTTGTAGTGCGCCAGGCGAGACGCCTCGGCCGCAATGCGCTCGAAAATGTCGTTCACGAAGCTGTTCATGATGCTCATCGCCTTCGACGAGATGCCCGTGTCAGGGTGCACCTGCTTCAGCACCTTGTAGATGTAGATGGCATAGCTCTCCTTCCTCTTGCGCTTCTTCTTCTTGTCGCCCTTCGAAATGTTCTTCTGCGCCTTGCCAGCCTTCTTGGCGGCCTTCCCGCTAGTCTTGGGCGGCATCTCGAACCAACGTACGGCAGCAGCAACACCAGTAGCAAGCGCTCCGCTCTAGTCAGCGTCTCCCCACACAGTGGCACCCGCCGCCAGCCGCCGCCGCACCTTTACCAGCTCGCCCTGTTGCGGCCGCCGACCAATGGGGCGCGCGCGCAACCGGCCGCCGCACCCGAGCCCATAAAGCACCCCCACCCCGGCTGCGCCGGCACGCACTCCGCTGCTCGACTCGCTGCCGCTCGCACCGGTCGTTTTTCGTTTCCGTTTCGTGTGCACCGTCGCTAGCCCATCGCCATGTCCGGACGCGGAAAGGGAGGCAAAGTCAAGGGCAAGTCAAAGTCCCGCTCAAGCAGGGCTGGGCTCCAGTTCCCGGTCGGCAGAATCCACCGCCTCCTGCGCAAGGGAAACTACGCAGAGCGCGTCGGCGCCGGGGCCCCCGTCTACCTCGCCGCCGTCATGGAGTACCTCGCGGCTGAGGTGCTCGAGCTGGCCGGAAACGCGGCCCGCGACAACAAGAAGACGCGCATCATCCCGCGCCACCTGCAGCTTGCCATCCGCAACGACGAGGAGCTCAACAAGCTCCTGTCGGGCGTCACCATCGCACAGGGTGGTGTCCTGCCCAACATCCAGGCCGTCCTGCTGCCAAAGAAGACCGAGAAGAAGGCCTAAAGGAGGCCAGGCAATCGCAGCGCCGCGTGCTCCCCTGCACGCAACGCGCTTTGCCGGCTCGGCCCACAACAATCGGCCCTTTTCAGGGCCACCACACAAACCTACGTCCAAAGCAAAATTTCAGTCGTCCTCGCCGCACCTTGTTTTGTTTTAACTTTGCACAGCCGCCGCCGGCGCACGTCCGCCATCTTGTCGTCCACACAGCCCGTGTGGCCCAACACACACACACACACACACACATTTTGCACCGTCGCAGTCGCCTTCCAAACCGACAACGGCAGCAATAATGACCATTGTTAAAGGGAGGCGTGTCGACACACCGCCCTCCACTCCCGCGCGCAACGGCCGTCGACACGAACGAAACAGCTGATCCGGCCGCCTATGCCCACACGCCTTGCCTCGGAAACCCCAACGCCGCCGCAAACAAACACACAGAGACAAACCACGCAAGCAAATAATCACCGCCTCTCGCACAACAACACACAGCCCGCCATCTCCGTCGCGATCGATACAAAGACACACAATAACAAACACACAAACGAAGCAGCTCCACACACAGCCAGCCACATGACACGTTTCCTTTCCTTCTCCCCTCCCAGTCACATCACGTCGCTCAAACGGAAAGAAACAAACAAACAAACAACACAGCGCACACACGCAGCAACAACACAGACTCTTTCGCACTTTTCAACTTCCGAACAGTGTGGTGGCCCTGAAAAGGGCCGTTTTCTAGTCTCTCCCACCCACAAGCACGGCCGCGGGAAGGCCAGCGCCCGCTGCGACGCAGCCTAACCGCCGAAACCGTACAGGGTGCGCCCCTGCCTCTTCAGGGCGTACACCACGTCCATGGCCGTCACAGTCTTGCGCTTGGCGTGCTCAGTGTACGTCACCGCGTCGCGGATCACGTTCTCCAGGAACACCTTCAGCACCCCGCGGGTCTCCTCGTAGATCAGACCAGAGATGCGCTTCACGCCGCCCCTGCGAGCCAGGCGGCGGATGGCGGGCTTCGTGATGCCCTGGATGTTGTCGCGCAACACCTTGCGGTGCCGCTTGGCGCCACCCTTGCCGAGCCCCTTTCCTCCCTTGCCGCGGCCTGTCATCCTTCCTTCCTTCCTCGGGCAAAGCAACAACGTGCACACACAAACAGCAGCTGCAGCGGCTGGCGAGTCGGCTACGGTCTGCGCCCAGCGCGCCCGCCGCCCCCCTATATAGACTCTGGCCCGCCCTCCCCCCACCACGCGCAACCGAGGGCATATAAGCGCAGCACGGAGGCGCGCGGGCCCGTTGTCAAGGCAGCACCGGACGCCGCGCCGCACCTAACCTCCACGCACGCCGCTCCGCTACCGCTACCGCTACCGCCATGGCCCGCACAAAGCAAACGGCCCGCAAGTCCACCGGCGGAAAGGCGCCGCGCAAACAGCTCGCCACCAAGGCGGCGAGGAAGAGCGCGCCCGCCACCGGAGGCGTCAAGAAGCCCCACCGCTACAGGCCGGGCACCGTCGCCCTGCGAGAAATCAGGCGCTACCAGAAGAGCACAGAGCTGCTCATCCGCAAGCTGCCATTCCAGCGCCTAGTGCGCGAGATCGCCCAGGACTTCAAGACCGACCTGCGCTTCCAGAGCTCCGCAGTCATGGCCCTGCAGGAGGCCAGCGAGGCCTACCTCGTCGGCCTCTTCGAAGACACCAACCTGTGCGCAATCCACGCCAAGCGCGTCACCATCATGCCCAAGGACATCCAGCTCGCGCGCCGCATCCGCGGCGAGCGCGCCTAAACCGCGCCGCGGCACCGCACCGCACAAACAAAAACGGCCCTTTTCAGGGCCACTAACGTCTCTCCGTCGCGAGCAAACTTTGTCGGTCGCCTGCCTCTCGCCCCGCAACCCAAAAACAAAAACCACCACTTCCCGTCCGTCCGCCACACCCGCTCACTCTGCCTGCCTGCTAGCAGCGCGCAACAATCACACATCATCCCTCCCCGGCGCTCAAAGCGCACAATGCCCAACGGCCGACGTCACACCGCACGGGTGGCTGGCCGGCCGCCGCCGCTTTCGTTTCGAAAACAAAAAAACCCGCACTCCACTCCGACGGCCAACGGCCAGGCAGGCGCGCTCGCTCGCTCTACACGCCACCGAAATCCCCGCCGACTCCTTCCGCATCTCAACGTGCCCCCCGTTGCAAAACATAACACACACACACACACACACACAAAGGAACAAAACAAAACAAAGACCAGACACGACTCGACAAGACAGACATCCGAGAAGAACGAACGCAGGCAAGCCAACCAACGTATTCAAACAAAACAACGTGACAGAAAACCAACCGTCGGCCGCCGCCACAAACACGGCGACAATCAACCACGACAACAACAACAACAACAACAACAACAACAACACCGCTTACCGCTACCGCCGCCCACACCCGCCACCGACCCCCGCAATCCAACCACCACGGCACGCAAACAGCATCCCCACGGGCATACAGAAACGCCAGACAGACACCCACACCAAACGCAACACGACAATCAAAACCTTCCCCGACGTGCTTTGATGGCCCTGAGAAGGGCCGTTTTGGGCCGCGCGTCTCTTGCGCGCCACTAGACGACGACGGGGGGTGGGGACGACGGAGTCAAGCGCCAAACCCTTCCTTTCCCATCTCTTTCTCCTCTACTCTACTTCTTCTTCTTGGGCGAAGCCTTCGCCTTAGACGGCGTCGTCGCCTTCTTCGGGCGCGGCGCCTTCGGCTTCTTCGTCGGAACCTTGGCGGCCTTCTTCGCCTTCGACGGCGACTTGGCCTTGGCCGGCTTGGCCGCAGCCGCCTTCTTCGCACCCGCGGGAGCGGCCGACGCCGCAGACGCCTTCTTGGCGGCGCCCGCCTTCCGACCGGTCGCCGCCTTCACGCCACCAGCCTTCTTTGCGCCGGCCGCACGGGCGCCCTTCTTCTCCTTGCTGGCCGGAGCGGCGCGCTTCTTCTTGGCACCGCCAGCACGAGCCTTGCCGCCCTCGGCCGCCCCCCCGCCGCCGGCGCCGGCAAGCTTGAACGAGCCGGACGCGCCCTTCCCCTTCGTCTGCACCAGCTCGCCCGCCACGACGGCCGACTTGAGGTACTTCTTGATAAACGGCGCCAGCTTCTCCGCGTCCAGCTTGTAGTGCGCGGCTATGTACTTCTTGATCGCCTGCAGCGACGACCCGCCGCGCTCCTTCAGACTCTTGATGGCGGCCGTCACCATCTCAGAGGTGCGCGGGTGCGCAGGCTTGGCGCGCGGCTTCTTCGCAGACGACGCAGACTTGGCCTTCTTCGTAGTGCCGGTGGCGGCGGGTGCCGCAGCAGTCTCGTTCGTAGCCGCCTGATCTGCCATTTCGACGACGCGCGTAACACACAGCGAGAGCGAGCGGGACGGCAGGCAGGCACGCAAGCACAGCACAGCAGCAGAGCAGAGAATCACAAGGCCCAGCCAGTGTCGCGGGCGGGCGCGGACGGCCGAGAGAGCGGCCGCCACTCTGCGCGCCGCCGCGCCGCGCCTCCCGCGCTTGCTACCAGTCGAGTTAGCGATGTCGAGCAGTGAGGACGTGCTACTCTGCGCTCGCGCGGCCGCCGCTTCGGCGACGGCTGCGCCCGCACCGGCCGGCCGCGGTCCGACGGGGCTTGCCCCGTCGGCCGCCCCGCCATCAGCCGGTGCGCCTATGACGGACCGACCTGCACCGAGGGGAAGTATTAGTACCCAAGGTGCAGAGCCGCTCATGGACGCCGACATGGACTTCCCTTCTGACTCTGAAGCAAGTAGCCTCGTGGATGCGCGTGAGCGCCACCACCAGCGGGAGGAGGGGGCGAGAGGTGCCATCCGCGATCGCTCCCCTGCTAGCCGTTCCTCCAGGGGGGACGCACAGGATGACGGGTTTCGGCAGCCGCCGAAGAAGCGCCAGGCGCGGCGGCAACGACTTATCGTCGCTCGGGAGCTACCTGTATCGAATGCGTTCGAGCCACTACAAGGCACTGGGGCAACTCTGGCCGACGCTGCTGCATCCCTCGCCGACCAACAACGGCAGCGTGATGACCGCCGACGCGCGTCTGCAGAGGCGCCACAGCAGCGTGCCGACCCTGACGCTGACATGGACGATGCCGCCCAACAGCCGCCACCGGCTCCGACGAAGGTGCCGCCCATTGTGATTCGTTTCACGGACGACTACAAGAGATTTCGTGACTGGCTGCGGCAGCATTGCGCGCAGCCCTTCCATGTCAAACAAATCGGCGAGGACTTGCTGAAACTCCACCTTTCGGCGACCGCTGACTACGTCGTCGTCATGGAGAAGTTGGGACGTGACGGCGTTCCCAATTACACGTTCCCGACTATCCGGCCACCAACGCTCAAGGCCCTGATGAAGAAAATCCCGAAGTCTCTCCACAACGATGACATCAAAGAAGAGCTCGAGTCCATGGGATTCGTAGCCACGCGCGTGGACTTTCACCGGATGCCGGGTACCAACCAACTTACCGGCCATAGGGTGGTCATCCTGCCTGACACGCCCACCCACCGCGAGATCTTCCAGGTCACTCGGTTCTACAACCTGTGTGTGACGGTCGAGAAGCTGCGGAAATCACGTGGCCCTGTCCAGTGTTTCCGCTGCCAGGGATTTGGACACGTCTCCAGGCTGTGCACCATGCCTCCCATGTGCGTGCGGTGTGGCGGCGGCCACGCCAGCAAGGAGTGCCCCCGCAAACCTGAAGACCCGCCGATCTGTGGCCTGTGCGGCGGGGCCCACCCGGCGAATTACCGCTCCTGCGCAAAACATAAACAGGAAAGCCGCCGCCAGCGTGGTCTTCCGCCCACCCTGAAGTCTCCTCCGGCTGCGGAGCGACGCCGCCGCCGTCAGCCCCCGCCACGGATGGACAAGAGGACTTGGCCATCTCTGATGGAAAGACGCACAGCTCAACTTCGGGAGGGTATCAGCATGGCGGATGCCGTGCACCGCCCTCCTGCTTCAGCTGCATCCCTGCCTGCGGACGCCCATGGACCTGCGCCATCTTCCTCCTCCCCGCCGCCGGCTGTGGCTGCACAACCTACAGGGCCATCGGACCTCCAGACGCTGCTTGGGCTTCTCACCCAAGTTACGTCTATGCTGACGGAGGTCACCAAGCAGCTCGCGCAGCTGCCAGCACTCATCGCCTCCACCATCGACTCGGCGATCTGCAAGGCCGTCCAGGCTCCTCAGGATTCTTCTGTTGCGCCGCGCCATGGCTAGGGTTCCACGCCTGGATGATCTCCGCATCGTCGCTTATAATGCGGACAATCTGACGCATGATCTGCGGGAGCTCCAGCACTTCCTTACTGACCACAACGTCGATATTTGCATGGTCAGTGAAACGTTCTTCAAACCCGACATCCGCAGCAATATCCCGAACTATTGCTGTTATCGCACGGACAGACCGACTTGGGGCGGCGGCACTGCTCTCTTTGTCAAGCGCTCCATCCGGCACTATGCTGTCCGACCGCCTGCCACGGAGTTCATCGAAGCGACGGCGGTCCTTGTAGAAACCCACGCCGGTCCGATCACGTTTATCGCCGTGTACAGGAGTCCGCGCCGAGTCTTGGATCTGGCAGATGCTAGAGCACTCCTCCGCCACCCTGGGAAGCTGTTCATTGCTGGCGATCTCAATTCCAAGCATGCCGCCTGGAATTCACTGCACTCTAACAACAGCGGCCGCCGACTCCTCCAGGCTCTCGAGGAAGCTAACGCCTATGCCTGCGGCCCTGAGGAGCCTACCTGCTACCCATCGTCTGGCAGGCCGGATGTGCTTGACATCGCCATTACCAAGGGCCTCCCGCACTTCCTCGACGCTGAGGTGATCCATGAGCTCAACTCCAATCATCTGCCTGTCCTCTTTCGTCTGAGCGTCGCCCCGGAACACACCCCGGGCCGCCTAAACTTGCGCCGGACTAACTGGCATCGCTTCCGTGACCACGTGGACCACGCCGTCACCGCCATGGTCGCCGACGGGACAGTCGCCGAAGACTCCATTGACCACCTCACAGACGCCATCCATGATGCGCTGCACGCTTCCACCCCGCCGCCGAGGCCTCCCACTCTTCGGACGCCTGACCTGCCGCCACACCTCCTCGCTATGATCCGCACTCGCAATAGGTTGAACCGGGAATGGCGGATCACTCGGGATGTTGCCTTGAAGAGGAGGATCAATCAGCTCCGCCGGGACATAAAGGCGGGGATCGCTGATCACCGCAACCTGCTCTGGGCGAGCAAACTTCGGTCGTTTACGCCGGATCCTTTGGGCTGGCAGTCCCTCCGGCAGCTGACGAACCGCCGCTCCCGCATGCCGCCCCTCACGGTCGATGGCCGCACGGCGTACAGCCCCGCCGACAAAGCCAACCTGATAGCGGACGGGTTCGAACGGAATTTTCGTCCCCTGGAAGATCGGGTGGACCCCCAGCGTATCGACACCATCCATGGCGACGTCGCTGCCCTCCTTCGCTCCGACGATGTCGACGGTGATGACCAACTCCCCCGCATCACACCGGAGGAAGTCCTGGAAGGCGTCCGGCAACTCCCAGCGTCCAAAGCTCCTGGCCAGGATGACGTCACGGGCCGGGTCCTGAAACACCTCCCCTGGTCGGCGGTCGTCTACCTGGCGGCCTTCTTCAACTGGGTGCTTACATCTGCCGTCTACCCCCGGGCCTGGAAGCACTCCATTGTGGTCGCGGTACCTAAACCGGGGAAAAACAGGACGTCACCCTCCAGTTATCGCCCTATCAGTCTGCTGCCGCATGTCAGCAAATTGTTCGAGCGCCTCCTTCTCCGACGGCTCCGGCACATCCTTCAACGTCACGCCATCTTGCCGCCAGAGCAATTTGGCTTTCGGCCTGGGCACTCTACCGCTCAGCAGGTCCTTCGTGTCGTCGACTACATTACAACGGCCTTCAACCGGCGGGAGTTCTGTGGGGCTGTCTTTCTTGATGTACAGAAGGCCTTCGACAGTGTTTGGCACGAGGGTCTGCTCTGGAAACTTCACCACTACGGCTTCCCGGTCCACCTGGTGAAGCTTCTCGCCTCCTATCTCCGGGATCGCACCTTTTGTGTCAAGGTGGGTGACGCGCTCTCCACGGTACGCCCCATTGCTGCGGGGGTTCCCCAGGGCTCTGTCCTTGGGCCCGTGCTGTACACCGTCTTCACGTCAGACCTCCCCACGGTGCCTCGTGTGGAGAAGGCCGTTTATGCGGACGACACGGTCATCTACTCTCGCAGCCGATGGACCGAGGTCTTAGTGCCCCGACTGCAGAGTGCCTGCACCGCGTTGGAAGACTGGGCTGCCAAATGGCGTATCGGATTTAACCCCGCCAAGACGCACGCCATCGTTTTCACCTGGAAGAGGTCGATGCCCCGCCGCCAGCTGCGACTTTACGATACTGACCTCCCTTGGCGAACGACGGTGAAATACCTTGGCGTTCTCATGGACAAGAAGCTGACTTGGAGGCTTCATATCGAAGACGTCCGCGCAAAGATCAACTGCCGCCTGGGTGCTCTTTACCCAGTGTTGAACGAGCATTCAGCTTTATCTGTCGCGAATGGGCTACTTCTTTTCCGGCTTTACCTTCGACCGATCTTCGATTACGCCTGTGAAGTCTGGGGCGGTGCGGCCCCCTCCTATCTTCATCGGCTGCAGACGCTACAGAACAAGATCCTGCGTAGAGTCTACCATGTTCCGGCGCGTTTCCCACATCGTTACCTCCATGACGCCGCCGACGAGCTGGAGGTCGTGCAGCGCCATCGCGTCGTCGCCCGTCGATTCTCTGATAAACTGGAGTCTTCCATCAACCCCCTCATCAGGCGACTGGGGGAACCACACCAACGGCGCGGGCCGCATAGGCGTCCCCTCGCACTGCTTGACGTTTAGGTCACCGGGGCCTCGCCCCCATCTGTTCATCTTTGGCACATAGAAGTTACCATCTACTGTCCCACAAACACATCTGATCAATACCAAAATACAGAAGTCCAGAACCTACCGTCCTAGTTGACCCCATGAAGAAGGAAATGCTAAGTAGTACACCCTTCATTACATAGCTGCCTCGAGAAGCCAGCAGAATGTGGGCTGGAGCGCTTGCTACCGCCCAACGTCCGACAGCCTGTGCGGAGCAGCCCCAAACCTGCGCCACAACCGCCCGCGCCTTTCAAACCACCGAGGATGGGGCTACACACAGCCACACCACAGTCGCCAACCAGTCGCCACGGCAGCGCCGCAAACCACGGCCAAACTGCAGCTACCGCGCGCTACAGCCTGGGTCGGCCCGCCGAGAATCGCCGCCCCCGCCCAAATGCCGCCCCCACAGCCCCAGCCGACGACCCGCCACAATGGCCAAACCTTCGGCAAAACTCCCACACCGTCGCCGCGGCAGCCCGGCCAGCGCGGCCGGCGCCACAGCCACACAAGCCGAGGCGTGCGGCGATGACGGCCGTGCAAACGCGCCTCCGCTGCCCCATCGCCTTCCGTCGCCCTCCCGCCGTTTCCCGATCGGCCCGCAGCCGTCGGGCCACATCGCGCGCCGTCCTCCTCCTCTCGCCCGCCAACATTCACAGCCGTTTCTCAACAATTGCCCGCCGCAAACGGACGCCGCCTGCGCAACAGGCGCCGCCGCCCCTCGCCGCTTCCGACCCAACCCCTCGACCGAGGCAAACCGCAATCCGAATCTACAGACCAACCCAATCTGCCGTCAAGCACACACGACAGCCGACCTTACACGTTACGCGTTACACATTACGTTTACACGTCTACGTTAGGTTAGGTTAGGTGGACGTGGGTTAGGTTAAGGGGACTTGGGTTAGGTTAAGCGTCAAACTTAGGTTAAGCATTCAAACACGTCAGGCGTCAGAGGTTAGGTTAGGTTAGGTTAGGTTAGGTTACACGTTAGGTTAAGGGGTCGGTGCTAGGTTAAGAAGCGTCAAACGTAGGTTAAAAAAGCGTTCAAACGTGAGGCGTGAGCCGGACAGCTTACCTTACGTAGACGTTAGGGGCTCACAGGCTGAGCTCACCTCGCCACACCACAGGTTAGGTTAGGTTAGGTTCGGTTCGGTTCGGTTCGCTCGGCTCAGCGTAAAGCGCCGAGGTCAGGGTTACGTTCGTTCACCTTCGGGCGCCACACTTTCGGTTGAAAGGTCGCGACGGGACGACGTCGGCAGGCACGCCGCAAACGAACAAAAACGTACAGACGACGTCGGAAACCGCCGACAGACGGGGGAGCAGCACGACCACGACCAGACACCGAGCGCGAACGAGACACACGCGAACCACCCCCACCGGCCAAAGGGCACCACACAACAACCCAGAGCACCACGTGTCGACACCAGAGCAACCCGCCGCTCACGCGACATGGCTGGCACCGAAGGGCAACCGCCCGCAACTGCGCTTTCCGCGCCGGCCCGGATGCACGTCGTGCTACAACAACACCACTACCGTACACAGCCGCTGTTCACAACATCACTATCAATGGCGCGCCCGTGGCTCGCCGCCGTCGCAGTCGCAGCCCCAACGCCAGCACCTTTGCACCACCATTCACACGCACCGCAACACAGCTCGCCGACACAGCCGAACAAAACAAACACCACACAACAACAGCAACAACGCCGCCGCCTCTACTTGTGCCGGCGACCCACCCCGCCGATGGCGCACCTTTCGCCAGCCGGCAATCGACACACACGCACCCACCCACCGGGGCCCAGTGCAAAAAAAAAAAAAAAAAAAACACACAAAAACAAAAAAACCAAACAACACAAACGACACGGGAAGCGCACACCGCCACTTCGCGCGCACGCCACCAACCAGTCGTCGTCTCAAAATAACAAACACAAACAAAATAAACTAACAACTAGGGCAACACAAAACCAAAACGCCTCGCACGAACCGCCCACAAAAAGGACAAGCACACGCACAGCCTCTGCTGACGACCACGACGCAGCGGCACGCTGCTCCTGTCCCGCGCCCCGCGCCCCACTCGATTCACAACTCACGCGACACCGTCAACGACGGGCTCGCTTCCCGCAACCTACCACCTTTCCGCCACGACGCACAGCCCCAGCCCCACCCGACGACGCCCGTGGCAACGACTGCACTTTCACCACCGCCTCCCCCTTCCCCCCCCAAAACACACACACACACACACACACACACACACACACACACACACACAGCCAGCCAAAAACGCACTCGCGACCCACACATGCACGTGCATCGGCACACGCCAACCAGTCAACGTCGACAACCACACGCAAGGCTCGAAACGAAACCGGCGTCCTTCCACGTTGCCATCAAGCTACGCGACACAAGACACAAGGAACCAACACAACAGCCGGCCCCACTAATTCCCACTCTGACGCCGCAAAAAGCACACCGAAACCGCCAAACGCACGCACATTCCCCTTCGCACTGACACCACCGACCGGCTCGCTACCACACACCTCTCGGCAGCCGTTTCACGCCAATTCGCCACACCGCCCACACAGTCGACAAGCGCCCGCCCTGTACGGCACACGCAACGACGCAGCGCAGCAAAGGGCGCCCGCAACACATACCTCTCCGCCGCCCGACGCGCCAACCGCCACACCACACCGCCAGCCACTCGCAAATTGTGCACTGCCACCAGCCACACGTCCAACACGCCGCGCCGCCTCCGGCCGCCCGCCAGGGGGCGCTCACGTCCGCGACAACAGCGCGGCCCGCCGGGCCGGGCCGGGCCGGGCCGAACCGAACCGAGCCGCCGCTGCTCTGCACTCGGCACGGCCACACCCTGCTGCAGACCGGGCTCGTCCCTCTGTACGCGTCTGCCTGCGCATCAACACAACACGACCTTTTTTTTTTTCTCTCTACCGCCATCCCTCCTCCTCGCGTTTTACTCGTTGTTGCAGCAGCGGCGCACACCTACACATCCACAGCCCCAGCCGAGCCGGCCTCACCTCAGGGCCCGCCGCCAGCGTCTCCTCCTCGGGCACAGGTGCGGTGCTGTGGCCGCCCATCCAACCGCATTGCTGGCCGTCCAGCCACCAGGCGTTCCCACTGCCGCGAGCCACGCCGCGCACCGACCCTGCTGCAGAAAACGAAGCATAGCCAGAGACCGACCGATACACAAAGCAAGCCGTCGCCTCGCCTCTTGTCCTTCCTGCCTTCCTTCCGCCCCCGCCCTTCTCACACCACCGCCTCTCCACTTTCGCCCCCCCCCCCTCCTTTTTTTTTTTTGTTTTCTTCTTTCTTTCTTTCTTTCTTTTGGCCCTCTCTCCTTCCCGCCATGGCGGTTACGGCACCGCCTGCAGCGGCAGATTTTTTGCGCCCACACGCCTACTCCTACCACCATTAACCTTGCCCTGCCCTGCCCTGCCCATCAACGTCGCAGTCGAACCGACGCTTGCCAACACACATTACGCGCCGCCGCCACAGCACCTTCCCTTCCCACAACACACCGACGTCATCACACGCACCCAAAACAGGGGCCACGACCGTGTTCCTCGCCCACTCCCATCCCGCACGGTACGCACATTCCCAACTACTACCGCGCACCCTCCCTTTCCAATCTGTGTGTCTCTGTGTCTGTGTCCTGTCCGCGCGTGACGCCTCCCAACATCCGCCGTCCCCCGTCCCGTTTTCGCCCCCATGCCGTCGTCGCGCCGCCTCCTCCCCGTCCACCGCCGCCCCTGTCCGCCCCGCACCACACCATACACCGCTGCTTGTCCCGGCCGTTGCCACCAAAGGCGCCGACCGCAAACGCGCCACGCCGCAGCCCCCGTGCGTCTCGCGCTCGCTTCCATCTCCGTGCCGACGCTGCCTCTCTTCCCACTCGCACTCGACCTCGACAACACAGTCTTTGGCTCCGCCACTGCGTGTTCCGGTGGTACGCACGCTGCAACACGTATGTATTCATTACCAGAGCGATGGCGAGGCATGACAGCATCTCTGTCTGACCAGAGAGTTCTTTATCGCTGCTAGTCGGCGCTTGGACCGCGCCAGACGACAGTAGTGGCACGCACCGGGTCGCCAGGAACAGTTGTTATATATATTGTAGCGCGAGTCGGGAGAGGTAGTAGTCGGTCGACAGTAGTAGCGGGTGGACGGTTGTACTGAGCGGGCGTCGGCGGCGTGCTCTGCTCGTCTCGCGACTCTGGTCACGGTTCGGGACGATGTATAGTATATTGTGTTATAATCAAAAGGTGGTGTGACGCTGCATTGCGCAAATCTGATAACGTATGTTCATTGTACTTATTTTGTTCAACAACAAAAGCCCCACTATTACTTTTTTTCTAAAGTAACTTTTGTCTCTTAACGAAAAACATTCACTTTTTAAAGACTACTTCCTATGGCATTTCCCTCCAAGGAGTGCAATTAATTACCAGCCAGCACTCATTCATTGCACACAGCTGTGTAAGGGGTATCTACAATTGAGGAGCGGATATAAATGCAATTTTTTGTTTTTTTTGTTTTTTTTTTTTTGTGTGTGTGTGTTGTAACCTCCCAGCAAATTTTAAAATAATGGACAATGTTATTTACGGATGCCAATGGACATTGCGCTAATTGTAACCTCGCCCACAATGAGAGGTATTGAAAATGGCAACAAAAATGTGAAATTCGCAATCTGACTCAAATATAAAGTCTTCACACAACATTTAAAAAAGTCCGTTCAGTGACAAGAAACTTCAATTAAACCGAAATATCGGTCTTTGGCCCTGTGCAAAACAATCAGAATTAAAGTGTTACCTCCGAATAAATGGATGTCACATTTCTGCTCTGGTTGTTGCGCAGCGCTTGGAGGAACTGCATTGCAAATAGTAATATTCTCTTTTTTTGTGATTTTAGTGACATTTTTCTTCAAAGAAGTGGAATGAAATGTGAAGTGCAACGAACTCTTTAGTTCAATAAAAAATTAAATGTTTGAAAAATGCTTTTGAAATAAAAATTATTATTGGGGAACTTGTTGGAGAATAATTACAATAAATACAATTTTTCATTATCTAATGATTGTATTAATTAACAGTATACCTTATTCACCATCTTGACCAGTGTTGCCGACCGCCTACATCACACAACCGCACTCGGCTGCTACTACTGACCGACCGCTCTGCATGACGACTATTAGCGTACTGCACGCGACGACTACTGACAGAGTACAGCCCTCAACTACACAGAGCTACGGACTCGCAACGACTACTGACTGACTGACTGACTGACTGACTGACTGACTGACTGACTGAGAACCGCTCGCAACACGCGCAGTCCAGCGCAAACTCTCTGGTCACAGATGCTACAATGTCTCGCCATCGCTACTATGTTACATACGTGTTTCAGTGTCTTTTTCATTGGGGTAACGATCTTTGGCTCTTTTTATTCTGAATACAGGGCCAAAGGTCAACGCTGCTGCCCTTATACAATTTATCAGGTTTCATTATGTCTGTTGCAATGTTACATACGGTTCACTCTTTCATTAATATTATCGTTGGGTTTGTTTTGTAGGGACGTTAACATTCTGGCACATTTTTATTATCATCGGACTCTCTGCTATTTGTGCAGGGAGGTTATACCTGGGTCCATTTACATTTTAATATTGATAGACTTTTTGTTTTCTTTTTTGTTTCTTGTTGTTTTTCCTTCTTTTTTTTTGTTGTTTTTTTTTTTGTTTTGTTTTTCCCGCTCTCACCACCACCGCCGCATCACGCCTTCCGTTTTCTTGGTTTCTTTTCTGTTCTTCAACTGCTTCAACATCACCGCGCCCCATTTCCACACCACAGCCATCAGCCTCCAAGACGGGCGGGCGCAGTGTGCCATTTCCGGCGCACAAGCACACCCGTACGGTACTCTCCTCGCCCCCACGCCACCAACAACACAGCGACCACGCGGCTTTCAGGCACGGCACGGCACCGGCGAAATGCGCCGCCCCCGCCCCTCCGCGCATCCGTCCGTCTCGCCACGTTCACTGACAGCCGCGTCTGCGGCTACACCACGACAACCACAACACAACACCGCTCCCCTCCCTGGCAACTCACATTGTTTTTCTCCTCCTCTTTTGCACAAACCACAACGCCGAGCACAGGCGCAAGCCACCCACACCGCGCCCCTCCCCGTCCCGTCTTTGGCCGCCGCTCCTCGTTTCCTCGTTTGCCCCCTCCCATCTCCCGAAATGCCATGCCATGCCAGCAGCGTTACGCATGCCCCTCCCCTGTCCACACAACACTACCGCCTAACGAACAGCCTTTTCCGGGCCACATCCAGGGCACGCCCACCTCCAAACACTGCCAATTCACGGACACACACACACACACACACACACTCACTTTCTCGACACCTTTCTGTACGGAGGGTGCGTCATCTCGACCGTGACAGAGTGACGGCAACTATCGACGATCCATTTCCCCCCACTGGTAAAACATGTCCACTAACACCTACATACATCATTCAAGTACACAGACAATAGCATACACACAATGGGAGGGCACACGAACATGGACGGCACGGCACTGTCATACACTCTTCCTCAGAACCATATCAACAAACGTTACGTACATCCGGGAAAGCGAAAGCGAAAGCCCAATGCAGCCGTCAAAGGTAACGTTCACCACGGCAGACACTTGCAGCCGCGCCGCCGTTAAACGCATTTCAGTGCGGCTCCAATACGCCTCCGACACGGGAACGTTCCGTTGCTCTACGAATGCGTTTCTCCCCTTTTTCCCTTCCTCTCTCTTTTGCCCCCCCTCCTTGCACTCTTGCCTCATTCCTCACGTTCTGCCCAGACATTCGACCGATCAAAGTCAACCTTTCGTTACCGTTCTCAGCGCGACGGTGTACAACAGTATGACGGGTGTGCCCAAGACTTCGGTTCAGTTGCGTGACGCCGGTCTATCGCGCCGATCGACAGTTACTCAGGGGGCGACGCATCGGACCACGTCACCGACACACAAAACACTTTCAAACAAACAAATACATACCGGATGGACACAGACAAACACGTGTACAGACATTCGCCAAACAAACGACCGCCGCCGTCGTCGTCTAGCGTGCATCTTGAATGACGACATCGGTGTGCGTGCGTCGTACGCAATCAGTCAGACACGGCTATCAAACATCAGAGTCGAATGGTACATCATCGTGCGTGTCGCCGTACACGTACAGTACAATACAACAACAATGCGTCTTAATGGCACGTTCATTTCAACGTCACTCACACACCTCCACGCTGCAGTTACGTCGCACCATTGTCAAACTCGGCGTACAGCAAAGGGAATAGTGGGCGGCAAAAAAAAAACCAAACAAAAACATTTCACATTTCACCCTCGCCATGTATGATGTGCAAAAAAACAAACCCGCAAACGGCCGTCGTTACGGTGACACAAAAGTCGCCGATCACACTGTCCCCCCTCGCAGACGGGTAACACACACACACACACACACACACACACCAACAACACCAATGGGTCAAAAACCACGCCAACGAGGCGTGCCACCATTCCACGCCACGGCGACCAACCTCGTGGCCGTACCCCGCGCAACACGCTTTGACGCGCCCCCCCCCCCCACCCACAATCAAAATGCACACATACATCACAGCCGTCCACACAAACAACAACAACAATTCCGCCCTTCCCGCAAAAGGCAAGTTGGTGGCCCTGAAAAGGGCCGTTTTGCCGCTCTCGCAACGGAGGAGCCTTCTCTCTCCATCCTTCCTTCCATTCCAGAGCCACCTCCTTACTTGGAGCTCGTGTACTTGGTCACCGCCTTCGTGCCCTCGCTCACGGCGTGCTTGGCCAGCTCGCCAGGCAGCAACAGCCGCACAGCGGTCTGGATCTCGCGGGACGTGATGGTCGAGCGCTTGTTGTAGTGCGCCAGGCGAGAAGCCTCGGCCGCAATGCGCTCGAAAATGTCGTTCACGAAGCTGTTCATGATGCTCATCGCCTTCGACGAGATGCCCGTGTCAGGGTGCACCTGCTTCAGCACCTTGTAGATGTAGATGGCATAGCTCTCCTTCCTCTTGCGCTTCTTCTTCTTGTCGCCCTTCGAAATGTTCTTCTGCGCCTTGCCAGCCTTCTTGGCGGCCTTCCCGCTAGTCTTGGGCGGCATCTCGAACCAACGTACGGCAGCAGCAACACCAGTAGCAAGCGCTCCGCTCTAGTCAGCGTCTCCCCACACAGTGGCACCCGCCGCCAGCCGCCGCCGCACCTTTACCAGCTCGCCCTGTTGCGGCCGCCGACCAATGGGGCGCGCGCGCAACCGGCCGCCGCACCCGAGCCCATAAAGCACCCCCACCCCGGCTGCGCCGGCACGCACTCCGCTGCTCGACTCGCTGCCGCTCGCACCGGTCGTTTTTCGTTTCCGTTTCGTGTGCACCGTCGCTAGCCCATCGCCATGTCCGGACGCGGAAAGGGAGGCAAAGTCAAGGGCAAGTCAAAGTCCCGCTCAAGCAGGGCTGGGCTCCAGTTCCCGGTCGGCAGAATCCACCGCCTCCTGCGCAAGGGAAACTACGCAGAGCGCGTCGGCGCCGGGGCCCCCGTCTACCTCGCCGCCGTCATGGAGTACCTCGCGGCTGAGGTGCTCGAGCTGGCCGGAAACGCGGCCCGCGACAACAAGAAGACGCGCATCATCCCGCGCCACCTGCAGCTTGCCATCCGCAACGACGAGGAGCTCAACAAGCTCCTGTCGGGCGTCACCATCGCACAGGGTGGTGTCCTGCCCAACATCCAGGCCGTCCTGCTGCCAAAGAAGACCGAGAAGAAGGCCTAAAGGAGGCCAGGCAATCGCAGCGCCGCGTGCTCCCCTGCACGCAACGCGCTTTGCCGGCTCGGCCCACAACAATCGGCCCTTTTCAGGGCCACCACACAAACCTACGTCCAAAGCAAAATTTCAGTCGTCCTCGCCGCACCTTGTTTTGTTTTAACTTTGCACAGCCGCCGCCGGCGCACGTCCGCCATCTTGTCGTCCACACAGCCCGTGTGGCCCAACACACACACACACACACACACATTTTGCACCGTCGCAGTCGCCTTCCAAACCGACAACGGCAGCAATAATGACCATTGTTAAAGGGAGGCGTGTCGACACACCGCCCTCCACTCCCGCGCGCAACGGCCGTCGACACGAACGAAACAGCTGATCCGGCCGCCTATGCCCACACGCCTTGCCTCGGAAACCCCAACGCCGCCGCAAACAAACACACAGAGACAAACCACGCAAGCAAATAATCACCGCCTCTCGCACAACAACACACAGCCCGCCATCTCCGTCGCGATCGATACAAAGACACACAATAACAAACACACAAACGAAGCAGCTCCACACACAGCCAGCCACATGACACGTTTCCTTTCCTTCTCCCCTCCCAGTCACATCACGTCGCTCAAACGGAAAGAAACAAACAAACAAACAACACAGCGCACACACGCAGCAACAACACAGACTCTTTCGCACTTTTCAACTTCCGAACAGTGTGGTGGCCCTGAAAAGGGCCGTTTTCTAGTCTCTCCCACCCACAAGCACGGCCGCGGGAAGGCCAGCGCCCGCTGCGACGCAGCCTAACCGCCGAAACCGTACAGGGTGCGCCCCTGCCTCTTCAGGGCGTACACCACGTCCATGGCCGTCACAGTCTTGCGCTTGGCGTGCTCAGTGTACGTCACCGCGTCGCGGATCACGTTCTCCAGGAACACCTTCAGCACCCCGCGGGTCTCCTCGTAGATCAGACCAGAGATGCGCTTCACGCCGCCCCTGCGAGCCAGGCGGCGGATGGCGGGCTTCGTGATGCCCTGGATGTTGTCGCGCAACACCTTGCGGTGCCGCTTGGCGCCACCCTTGCCGAGCCCCTTTCCTCCCTTGCCGCGGCCTGTCATCCTTCCTTCCTTCCTCGGGCAAAGCAACAACGTGCACACACAAACAGCAGCTGCAGCGGCTGGCGAGTCGGCTACGGTCTGCGCCCAGCGCGCCCGCCGCCCCCCTATATAGACTCTGGCCCGCCCTCCCCCCACCACGCGCAACCGAGGGCATATAAGCGCAGCACGGAGGCGCGCGGGCCCGTTGTCAAGGCAGCACCGGACGCCGCGCCGCACCTAACCTCCACGCACGCCGCTCCGCTACCGCTACCGCTACCGCCATGGCCCGCACAAAGCAAACGGCCCGCAAGTCCACCGGCGGAAAGGCGCCGCGCAAACAGCTCGCCACCAAGGCGGCGAGGAAGAGCGCGCCCGCCACCGGAGGCGTCAAGAAGCCCCACCGCTACAGGCCGGGCACCGTCGCCCTGCGAGAAATCAGGCGCTACCAGAAGAGCACAGAGCTGCTCATCCGCAAGCTGCCATTCCAGCGCCTAGTGCGCGAGATCGCCCAGGACTTCAAGACCGACCTGCGCTTCCAGAGCTCCGCAGTCATGGCCCTGCAGGAGGCCAGCGAGGCCTACCTCGTCGGCCTCTTCGAAGACACCAACCTGTGCGCAATCCACGCCAAGCGCGTCACCATCATGCCCAAGGACATCCAGCTCGCGCGCCGCATCCGCGGCGAGCGCGCCTAAACCGCGCCGCGGCACCGCACCGCACAAACAAAAACGGCCCTTTTCAGGGCCACTAACGTCTCTCCGTCGCGAGCAAACTTTGTCGGTCGCCTGCCTCTCGCCCCGCAACCCAAAAACAAAAACCACCACTTCCCGTCCGTCCGCCACACCCGCTCACTCTGCCTGCCTGCTAGCAGCGCGCAACAATCACACATCATCCCTCCCCGGCGCTCAAAGCGCACAATGCCCAACGGCCGACGTCACACCGCACGGGTGGCTGGCCGGCCGCCGCCGCTTTCGTTTCGAAAACAAAAAAACCCGCACTCCACTCCGACGGCCAACGGCCAGGCAGGCGCGCTCGCTCGCTCTACACGCCACCGAAATCCCCGCCGACTCCTTCCGCATCTCAACGTGCCCCCCGTTGCAAAACATAACACACACACACACACACACACAAAGGAACAAAACAAAACAAAGACCAGACACGACTCGACAAGACAGACATCCGAGAAGAACGAACGCAGGCAAGCCAACCAACGTATTCAAACAAAACAACGTGACAGAAAACCAACCGTCGGCCGCCGCCACAAACACGGCGACAATCAACCACGACAACAACAACAACAACAACAACAACAACAACACCGCTTACCGCTACCGCCGCCCACACCCGCCACCGACCCCCGCAATCCAACCACCACGGCACGCAAACAGCATCCCCACGGGCATACAGAAACGCCAGACAGACACCCACACCAAACGCAACACGACAATCAAAACCTTCCCCGACGTGCTTTGATGGCCCTGAGAAGGGCCGTTTTGGGCCGCGCGTCTCTTGCGCGCCACTAGACGACGACGGGGGGTGGGGACGACGGAGTCAAGCGCCAAACCCTTCCTTTCCCATCTCTTTCTCCTCTACTCTACTTCTTCTTCTTGGGCGAAGCCTTCGCCTTAGACGGCGTCGTCGCCTTCTTCGGGCGCGGCGCCTTCGGCTTCTTCGTCGGAACCTTGGCGGCCTTCTTCGCCTTCGACGGCGACTTGGCCTTGGCCGGCTTGGCCGCAGCCGCCTTCTTCGCACCCGCGGGAGCGGCCGACGCCGCAGACGCCTTCTTGGCGGCGCCCGCCTTCCGACCGGTCGCCGCCTTCACGCCACCAGCCTTCTTTGCGCCGGCCGCACGGGCGCCCTTCTTCTCCTTGCTGGCCGGAGCGGCGCGCTTCTTCTTGGCACCGCCAGCACGAGCCTTGCCGCCCTCGGCCGCCCCCCCGCCGCCGGCGCCGGCAAGCTTGAACGAGCCGGACGCGCCCTTCCCCTTCGTCTGCACCAGCTCGCCCGCCACGACGGCCGACTTGAGGTACTTCTTGATAAACGGCGCCAGCTTCTCCGCGTCCAGCTTGTAGTGCGCGGCTATGTACTTCTTGATCGCCTGCAGCGACGACCCGCCGCGCTCCTTCAGACTCTTGATGGCGGCCGTCACCATCTCAGAGGTGCGCGGGTGCGCAGGCTTGGCGCGCGGCTTCTTCGCAGACGACGCAGACTTGGCCTTCTTCGTAGTGCCGGTGGCGGCGGGTGCCGCAGCAGTCTCGTTCGTAGCCGCCTGATCTGCCATTTCGACGACGCGCGTAACACACAGCGAGAGCGAGCGGGACGGCAGGCAGGCACGCAAGCACAGCACAGCAGCAGAGCAGAGAATCACAAGGCCCAGCCAGTGTCGCGGGCGGGCGCGGACGGCCGAGAGAGCGGCCGCCACTCTGCGCGCCGCCGCGCCGCGCCTCCCGCGCTTGCTACCGCCCAACGTCCGACAGCCTGTGCGGAGCAGCCCCAAACCTGCGCCACAACCGCCCGCGCCTTTCAAACCACCGAGGATGGGGCTACACACAGCCACACCACAGTCGCCAACCAGTCGCCACGGCAGCGCCGCAAACCACGGCCAAACTGCAGCTACCGCGCGCTACAGCCTGGGTCGGCCCGCCGAGAATCGCCGCCCCCGCCCAAATGCCGCCCCCACAGCCCCAGCCGACGACCCGCCACAATGGCCAAACCTTCGGCAAAACTCCCACACCGTCGCCGCGGCAGCCCGGCCAGCGCGGCCGGCGCCACAGCCACACAAGCCGAGGCGTGCGGCGATGACGGCCGTGCAAACGCGCCTCCGCCGCCCCATCGCCTTCCGTCGCCCTCCCGCCGTTTCCCGATCGGCCCGCAGCCGTCGGGCCACATCGCGCGCCGTCCTCCTCCTCTCGCCCGCCAACATTCACAGCCGTTTCTCAACAATTGCCCGCCGCAAACGGACGCCGCCTGCGCAACAGGCGCCGCCGCCCCTCGCCGCTTCCGACCCAACCCCTCGACCGAGGCAAACCGCAATCCGAATCTACAGACCAACCCAATCTGCCGTCAAGCACACACGACAGCCGACCTTACACGTTACGCGTTACACATTACGTTTACACGTCTACGTTAGGTTAGGTTAGGTGGACGTGGGTTAGGTTAAGGGGACTTGGGTTAGGTTAAGCGTCAAACTTAGGTTAAGCATTCAAACACGTCAGGCGTCAGAGGTTAGGTTAGGTTAGGTTAGGTTAGGTTACACGTTAGGTTAAGGGGTCGGTGCTAGGTTAAGAAGCGTCAAACGTAGGTTAAAAAAGCGTTCAAACGTGAGGCGTGAGCCGGACAGCTTACCTTACGTAGACGTTAGGGGCTCACAGGCTGAGCTCACCTCGCCACACCACAGGTTAGGTTAGGTTAGGTTCGGTTCGGTTCGGTTCGCTCGGCTCAGCGTAAAGCGCCGAGGTCAGGGTTACGTTCGTTCACCTTCGGGCGCCACACTTTCGGTTGAAAGGTCGCGACGGGACGACGTCGGCAGGCACGCCGCAAACGAACAAAAACGTACAGACGACGTCGGAAACCGCCGACAGACGGGGGAGCAGCACGACCACGACCAGACACCGAGCGCGAACGAGACACACGCGAACCACCCCCACCGGCCAAAGGGCACCACACAACAACCCAGAGCACCACGTGTCGACACCAGAGCAACCCGCCGCTCACGCGACATGGCTGGCACCGAAGGGCAACCGCCCGCAACTGCGCTTTCCGCGCCGGCCCGGATGCACGTCGTGCTACAACAACACCACTACCGTACACAGCCGCTGTTCACAACATCACTATCAATGGCGCGCCCGCGGCTCGCCGCCGTCGCAGTCGCAGCCCCAACGCCAGCACCTTTGCACCACCATTCACACGCACCGCAACACAGCTCGCCGACACAGCCGAACAAAACAAACACCACACAACAACAGCAACAACGCCGCCGCCTCTACTTGTGCCGGCGACCCACCCCGCCGATGGCGCACCTTTCGCCAGCCGGCAATCGACACACACGCACCCACCCACCGGGGCCCAGTGCAAAAAAAAAAAAAAAAAAAAACACACAAAAACAAAAAAACCAAACAACACAAACGACACGGGAAGCGCACACCGCCACTTCGCGCGCACGCCACCAACCAGTCGTCGTCTCAAAATAACAAACACAAACAAAATAAACTAACAACTAGGGCAACACAAAACCAAAACGCCTCGCACGAACCGCCCACAAAAAGGACAAGCACACGCACAGCCTCTGCTGACGACCACGACGCAGCGGCACGCTGCTCCTGTCCCGCGCCCCGCGCCCCACTCGATTCACAACTCACGCGACACCGTCAACGACGGGCTCGCTTCCCGCAACCTACCACCTTTCCGCCACGACGCACAGCCCCAGCCCCACCCGACGACGCCCGTGGCAACGACTGCACTTTCACCACCGCCTCCCCCTTCCCCCCCCAAAACACACACACACACACACACACACACACACACACACACACACAGCCAGCCAAAAACGCACTCGCGACCCACACATGCACGTGCATCGGCACACGCCAACCAGTCAACGTCGACAACCACACGCAAGGCTCGAAACGAAACCGGCGTCCTTCCACGTTGCCATCAAGCTACGCGACACAAGACACAAGGAACCAACACAACAGCCGGCCCCACTAATTCCCACTCTGACGCCGCAAAAAGCACACCGAAACCGCCAAACGCACGCACATTCCCCTCCGCACTGACACCACCGACCGGCTCGCTACCACACACCTCTCGGCAGCCGTTTCACGCCAATTCGCCACACCGCCCACACAGTCGACAAGCGCCCGCCCTGTACGGCACACGCAACGACGCAGCGCAGCAAAGGGCGCCCGCAACACATACCTCTCCGCCGCCCGACGCGCCAACCGCCACACCACACCGCCAGCCACTCGCAAATTGTGCACTGCCACCAGCCACACGTCCAACACGCCGCGCCGCCTCCGGCCGCCCGCCAGGGGGCGCTCACGTCCGCGACAACAGCGCGGCCCGCCGGGCCGGGCCGGGCCGGGCCGAACCGAACCGAGCCGCCGCTGCTCTGCACTCGGCACGGCCACACCCTGCTGCAGACCGGGCTCGTCCCTCTGTACGCGTCTGCCTGCGCATCAACACAACACGACCTTTTTTTTTTTCTCTCTACCGCCATCCCTCCTCCTCGCGTTTTACTCGTTGTTGCAGCAGCGGCGCACACCTACACATCCACAGCCCCAGCCGAGCCGGCCTCACCTCAGGGCCCGCCGCCAGCGTCTCCTCCTCGGGCACAGGTGCGGTGCTGTGGCCGCCCATCCAACCGCATTGCTGGCCGTCCAGCCACCAGGCGTTCCCACTGCCGCGAGCCACGCCGCGCACCGACCCTGCTGCAGAAAACGAAGCATAGCCAGAGACCGACCGATACACAAAGCAAGCCGTCGCCTCGCCTCTTGTCCTTCCTGCCTTCCTTCCGCCCCCGCCCTTCTCACACCACCGCCTCTCCACTTTCGCCCCCCCCCCCTCCTTTTTTTTTTTTGTTTTCTTCTTTCTTTCTTTCTTTCTTTTGGCCCTCTCTCCTTCCCGCCATGGCGGTTACGGCACCGCCTGCAGCGGCAGATTTTTTGCGCCCACACGCCTACTCCTACCACCATTAACCTTGCCCTGCCCTGCCCTGCCCATCAACGTCGCAGTCGAACCGACGCTTGCCAACACACATTACGCGCCGCCGCCACAGCACCTTCCCTTCCCACAACACACCGACGTCATCACACGCACCCAAAACAGGGGCCACGACCGTGTTCCTCGCCCACTCCCATCCCGCACGGTACGCACATTCCCAACTACTACCGCGCACCCTCCCTTTCCAATCTGTGTGTCTCTGTGTCTGTGTCCTGTCCGCGCGTGACGCCTCCCAACATCCGCCGTCCCCCGTCCCGTTTTCGCCCCCATGCCGTCGTCGCGCCGCCTCCTCCCCGTCCACCGCCGCCCCTGTCCGCCCCGCACCACACCATACACCGCTGCTTGTCCCGGCCGTTGCCACCAAAGGCGCCGACCGCAAACGCGCCACGCCGCAGCCCCCGTGCGTCTCGCGCTCGCTTCCATCTCCGTGCCGACGCTGCCTCTCTTCCCACTCGCACTCGACCTCGACAACACAGTCTTTGGCTCCGCCACTGCGTGTTCCGGTGGTACGCACGCTGCAACACGTATGTATTCATTACCAGAGCGATGGCGAGGCATGACAGCATCTCTGTCTGACCAGAGAGTTCTTTATCGCTGCTAGTCGGCGCTTGGACCGCGCCAGACGACAGTAGTGGCACGCACCGGGTCGCCAGGAACAGTTGTTATATATATTGTAGCGCGAGTCGGGAGAGGTAGTAGTCGGTCGACAGTAGTAGCGGGTGGACGGTTGTACTGAGCGGGCGTCGGCGGCGTGCTCTGCTCGTCTCGCGACTCTGGTCACGGTTCGGGACGATGTATAGTATATTGTGTTATAATCAAAAGGTGGTGTGACGCTGCATTGCGCAAATCTGATAACGTATGTTCATTGTACTTATTTTGTTCAACAACAAAAGCCCCACTATTACTTTTTTTCTAAAGTAACTTTTGTCTCTTAACGAAAAACATTCACTTTTTAAAGACTACTTCCTATGGCATTTCCCTCCAAGGAGTGCAATTAATTACCAGCCAGCACTCATTCATTGCACACAGCTGTGTAAGGGGTATCTACAATTGAGGAGCGGATATAAATGCAATTTTTTGTTTTTTTTGTTTTTTTTTTTTGTGTGTGTGTGTTGTAACCTCCCAGCAAATTTTAAAATAATGGACAATGTTATTTACGGATGCCAATGGACATTGCGCTAATTGTAACCTCGCCCACAATGAGAGGTATTGAAAATGGCAACAAAAATGTGAAATTCGCAATCTGACTCAAATATAAAGTCTTCACACAACATTTAAAAAAGTCCGTTCAGTGACAAGAAACTTCAATTAAACCGAAATATCGGTCTTTGGCCCTGTGCAAAACAATCAGAATTAAAGTGTTACCTCCGAATAAATGGATGTCACATTTCTGCTCTGGTTGTTGCGCAGCGCTTGGAGGAACTGCATTGCAAATAGTAATATTCTCTTTTTTTGTGATTTTAGTGACATTTTTCTTCAAAGAAGTGGAATGAAATGTGAAGTGCAACGAACTCTTTAGTTCAATAAAAAATTAAATGTTTGAAAAATGCTTTTGAAATAAAAATTATTATTGGGGAACTTGTTGGAGAATAATTACAATAAATACAATTTTTCATTATCTAATGATTGTATTAATTAACAGTATACCTTATTCACCATCTTGACCAGTGTTGCCGACCGCCTACATCACACAACCGCACTCGGCTGCTACTACTGACCGACCGCTCTGCATGACGACTATTAGCGTACTGCACGCGACGACTACTGACAGAGTACAGCCCTCAACTACACAGAGCTACGGACTCGCAACGACTACTGACTGACTGACTGACTGACTGACTGACTGACTGACTGACTGACTGACTGACTGAGAACCGCTCGCAACACGCGCAGTCCAGCGCAAACTCTCTGGTCACAGATGCTACAATGTCTCGCCATCGCTACTATGTTACATACGTGTTTCAGTGTCTTTTTCATTGGGGTAACGATCTTTGGCTCTTTTTATTCTGAATACAGGGCCAAAGGTCAACGCTGCTGCCCTTATACAATTTATCAGGTTTCATTATGTCTGTTGCAATGTTACATACGGTTCACTCTTTCATTAATATTATCGTTGGGTTTGTTTTGTAGGGACGTTAACATTCTGGCACATTTTTATTATCATCGGACTCTCTGCTATTTGTGCAGGGAGGTTATACCTGGGTCCATTTACATTTTAATATTGATAGACTTTTTGTTTTCTTTTTTGTTTCTTGTTGTTTTTCCTTCTTTTTTTTTGTTGTTTTTTTTTTGTTTTGTTTTTCCCGCTCTCACCACCACCGCCGCATCACGCCTTCCGTTTTCTTGGTTTCTTTTCTGTTCTTCAACTGCTTCAACATCACCGCGCCCCATTTCCACACCACAGCCATCAGCCTCCAAGACGGGCGGGCGCAGTGTGCCATTTCCGGCGCACAAGCACACCCGTACGGTACTCTCCTCGCCCCCACGCCACCAACAACACAGCGACCACGCGGCTTTCAGGCACGGCACGGCACCGGCGAAATGCGCCGCCCCCGCCCCTCCGCGCATCCGTCCGTCTCGCCACGTTCACTGACAGCCGCGTCTGCGGCTACACCACGACAACCACAACACAACACCGCTCCCCTCCCTGGCAACTCACATTGTTTTTCTCCTCCTCTTTTGCACAAACCACAACGCCGAGCACAGGCGCAAGCCACCCACACCGCGCCCCTCCCCGTCCCGTCTTTGGCCGCCGCTCCTCGTTTCCTCGTTTGCCCCCTCCCATCTCCCGAAATGCCATGCCATGCCAGCAGCGTTACGCATGCCCCTCCCCTGTCCACACAACACTACCGCCTAACGAACAGCCTTTTCCGGGCCACATCCAGGGCACGCCCACCTCCAAACACTGCCAATTCACGGACACACACACACACACACACACACTCACTTTCTCGACACCTTTCTGTACGGAGGGTGCGTCATCTCGACCGTGACAGAGTGACGGCAACTATCGACGATCCATTTCCCCCCACTGGTAAAACATGTCCACTAACACCTACATACATCATTCAAGTACACAGACAATAGCATACACACAATGGGAGGGCACACGAACATGGACGGCACGGCACTGTCATACACTCTTCCTCAGAACCATATCAACAAACGTTACGTACATCCGGGAAAGCGAAAGCGAAAGCCCAATGCAGCCGTCAAAGGTAACGTTCACCACGGCAGACACTTGCAGCCGCGCCGCCGTTAAACGCATTTCAGTGCGGCTCCAATACGCCTCCGACACGGGAACGTTCCGTTGCTCTACGAATGCGTTTCTCCCCTTTTTCCCTTCCTCTCTCTTTTGCCCCCCCTCCTTGCACTCTTGCCTCATTCCTCACGTTCTGCCCAGACATTCGACCGATCAAAGTCAACCTTTCGTTACCGTTCTCAGCGCGACGGTGTACAACAGTATGACGGGTGTGCCCAAGACTTCGGTTCAGTTGCGTGACGCCGGTCTATCGCGCCGATCGACAGTTACTCAGGGGGCGACGCATCGGACCACGTCACCGACACACAAAACACTTTCAAACAAACAAATACATACCGGATGGACACAGACAAACACGTGTACAGACATTCGCCAAACAAACGACCGCCGCCGTCGTCGTCTAGCGTGCATCTTGAATGACGACATCGGTGTGCGTGCGTCGTACGCAATCAGTCAGACACGGCTATCAAACATCAGAGTCGAATGGTACATCATCGTGCGTGTCGCCGTACACGTACAGTACAATACAACAACAATGCGTCTTAATGGCACGTTCATTTCAACGTCACTCACACACCTCCACGCTGCAGTTACGTCGCACCATTGTCAAACTCGGCGTACAGCAAAGGGAATAGTGGGCGGCAAAAAAAAAACCAAACAAAAACATTTCACATTTCACCCTCGCCATGTATGATGTGCAAAAAAACAAACCCGCAAACGGCCGTCGTTACGGTGACACAAAAGTCGCCGATCACACTGTCCCCCCTCGCAGACGGGTAACACACACACACACACACACACACACACACCAACAACACCAATGGGTCAAAAACCACGCCAACGAGGCGTGCCACCATTCCACGCCACGGCGACCAACCTCGTGGCCGTACCCCGCGCAACACGCTTTGACGCGCCCCCCCCCCCCCACCCACAATCAAAATGCACACATACATCACAGCCGTCCACACAAACAACAACAACAATTCCGCCCTTCCCGCAAAAGGCAAGTTGGTGGCCCTGAAAAGGGCCGTTTTGCCGCTCTCGCAACGGAGGAGCCTTCTCTCTCCATCCTTCCTTCCATTCCAGAGCCACCTCCTTACTTGGAGCTCGTGTACTTGGTCACCGCCTTCGTGCCCTCGCTCACGGCGTGCTTGGCCAGCTCGCCAGGCAGCAACAGCCGCACAGCGGTCTGGATCTCGCGGGACGTGATGGTCGAGCGCTTGTTGTAGTGCGCCAGGCGAGACGCCTCGGCCGCAATGCGCTCGAAAATGTCGTTCACGAAGCTGTTCATGATGCTCATCGCCTTCGACGAGATGCCCGTGTCAGGGTGCACCTGCTTCAGCACCTTGTAGATGTAGATGGCATAGCTCTCCTTCCTCTTGCGCTTCTTCTTCTTGTCGCCCTTCGAAATGTTCTTCTGCGCCTTGCCAGCCTTCTTGGCGGCCTTCCCGCTAGTCTTGGGCGGCATCTCGAACCAACGTACGGCAGCAGCAACACCAGTAGCAAGCGCTCCGCTCTAGTCAGCGTCTCCCCACACAGTGGCACCCGCCGGCACGGCACGGCAAAAACTTGACGGGACTTTCGTCCGCTTATGTGCTGAAGGATCGCTCTAGGCCTGCCTTCTGAATGATTGATTAGGTTCGAAATGGCGTTATTATGTGTCTATGTCGGTAGAAATGATAAAATTGTTAGATTAAAAGATCAGTAGTGACCCAACAGCGGTGAAACCGTCAGTTGGGACGGTATCGGCGCTGGAGTATCAGTGTCGGATGTGCGTAAGGAATATCTCCAACAGTACGACTAAGGACTGTGAGGTGGTCATGTGGTGAGTTTTGTAGGAAAGCGAGAGTGTTTGAGGCGCGGAGGCGGATTTGATGGACCAGCGGTGGAATGTGGAGAAGTCTGCGGATATCGTTGTTGGAGACATATCGTGGAGCGTTTGATATGATCCTGAGTGATTTGCTTTGAACTATTTGTGCCTGGAGAACATGAGTATCTGCTGCTAGTCCCCACAGTTCACAGCCATATAGCAGGAGTGAGAGGACACAGGACGTCCAAATAAGTAGCTTAGATTGTATCGAAAGGCCGGGGCTCTTCAATAGGGGGTAAAGTTTGTGTGTCATTCCGTAAGCCTTGTGGCAGACGCCTTGAACGTGGGGTTTCCACGTGAGGCGTCTGTCGAAGGTGAGACCAAGGTAGGTTACTGTCTGCGACCATGGAATGCGTCGGCCTTCCAGCTCTACCAGGCGAGCTGGCGGAGTACGTTTGTTTGTAAAAAGTATGGCCTGTGTCTTGTCCGCATTAATTTTTATTTTCCATATGTTGCTCCATTGAGTGATCTGTTCTAGGTGACGTGTGAGGTTGAGAGCGATAAATTGGAGGTTTCGATGTGAGTTGAAGACTGCTGTGTCATCCGCATATAACGCGAGATGGTTGGAGACACGGGATGGGATGTCATTTGTGTATACGGCGTACAGAATTGGGGAGAGGAGAGACCCCTGGGGTACGCCAGCTTCCACAGCCCGGATTGTACTACGGCTTCGGCCTTGCATAACATAAAAGGATCGCCCAGTTAGGAAGCGTCTGAGAATATGAATGATATGGAGAGGGCAGCCGTATTCTGCCAGCTTATATAGTAAACCATCGTGCCATACTCTGTCAAAGGCTTTTTCAATGTCTAGCAAGACCATGCCTGTACTTTTACGTTCCAGTTGCGCTGTACGGATGGTGTCATGGAGACGGATGAGTTGGTGGACCGTGCCATGGCCCGCCCGAAACCCAAACTGTTGTGGAATGAGGACTGAGTGTGCGTCGAGGAAGGATTGGAGGTGGGAGAGGATAATACGTTCGAGAATCTTGCCAAGGAAGTTGAGGAGGGAAATGGGGCGGTAGTTCTGTGGGAAGAGTGGATCTTTTCGAGGTTTCGGGAGGGCAATGACACGGGCCAGCTTCCATACAGGAGGGAAGTAGTTGTAAGAAAGGCAGCTATTGTATAGATTGACCAGATAGGAAAGCGCAGTTGGAGAGAGGTGGTGAAGGAGGGCCGGCCGGATACCATCGGGACCAGGGGCTTTTCTGGATGGTATGTTGCTGATGTATGTCGCCACCTCCGGCAGAGTGACCGGTGGAAAGATGGTGTCAGTATGACGGCGAAGGAGCTGACGGACCCGGCGATGGACGCGGGTCTCGTGGGCGTCAGCTTCGTCGTCGTCGACCTCGTTTAGGCGAAATTGGCGCTCGAGGCTATGTGCGAGGGCCTCCGCCTTGTCCTGAGGTGAGTACACCAGGCCTTGGGGACCATGGAGGGGCTGAGAAGGAGGAGGAGTGGATGTGGTTTCTTTTACTATGCGCCATAGACGGTCGGGGCGGTCAGCGGCGTCACGGAGGCGCTGATTCCATGTTTGATCGTGAACCTCTTGTAATCGAGCTCGAAGCTCTTGAGCTAATGCTTGCCAAATCCGCTTGTCGACTGGGTCGCGGAGGCGTTGCCACCGACGACGAAATCGACGTTTTGTGCGGATTAATTCCTGGACGTCTGGCGGAAGGTCCAGGCGACGAGGAGGCTGAAGGACTCGTCGGGAAGAGGTGCGGTAACATTCAGTGAAGATTTTTGCTAATCGGTCCGCCGTCGGATTAATGTGGCTGCGGCGGGTGATGGGCGGAAGCTCACGGACATGGAGGTCAACGAGTTGTTGGTAGCGTTCCCAGTTTGTATTGATAACGTAAGCCGGACGGAGCTGGTCTTGTGGACGTGCGTCAAGAAATTCGAGGGTCACCGGATTGTGATCAGAGTCAAGCTCTGAGATCACAGAGATGCGGTGGACCCACGGAATATCCCGAGCCAGAAAGATGTCCAGGATATCAGGACGGTAGCGAGCTGTTTTGTGGAAGTGAGTGGGTGAATCTGGAGCAATGACTCGGATAGCGGCATTCAGTTCGAGGTACTGAAATAGCCGACGTCCATTTGCGTTGGTAGAACGGCATCCCCACGTCCCGTGCTTGGAGTTGAAGTCCCCTCCCACGAGGACCTTGGGGCCCAGGTGGAAGAGGATATCCAAGTCGGCCGGGACTATAGCGCGAGCGGGGGAGTTGTAAGCTGCGGCAAGGGTCAACGGCAGTCCATATAGCTGTATATCTATAGCTGTGGCTTCCAGGTGTTGCATGTTCGGTATCTGCCGGAGTCGGTGCGTAATGCACTGTTTAACTAGGATAAGAGTGCCGCCGTGTGGCCGATCCGCGCGGTCGGATCGATATGCAAAGTAATTGGGAACGGAAAACTGGTGGTGAGGTTTTAGGTGCGTTTCGCAAATAAGGGCTATGTCGACACCTCTGTCTTCCAGAAAGGCTTCAAGGGAATGACGTTGGCGTAGAATACCGTCGGCGTTCCAACTGATTACACGAAATGGGCGGTGTTGATTAGGGTCCATCTGAGAAGTAGGAGATGAAGGCAGAAAGGATTATCATTAGTTTACTGAATGGGTCAGAAGCAGAATTGAGTTGTTGGATAGTAGAACGAACAAGAGAGATGATTTTGGGAATGTTGAACTGCTGCAACAAGGCAGCAAGGTCAGCAAGGTGGTTGGAAAAGGGGAAGGAGAAAGTAGGGGGCGGGGGTGCAGAGGGCTCTGGAGAGGGGTTTGCAGTTCCCCAAGCTGAGTGGGGAGCAGTCGCCGGTCGTGAGGCAGGACGTCGCGGTGGCGTCGGCCCCGTGCCGGCAGCAGAGGAAGATGGTGGAGTAGGGGCGCGACGTGCTCGCAGTTGTGGAAAATTTTCAGTATTAACTGGTGGAGCAGCTGGCGTCGAAGGCGCCGAGGCTGCATGAGTGGAGGAGCTGCGAGATTTCGCCAGCGCTTTTTGATATGCTGAACATTTTCTGTAATTGGCTGGGTGAGCCTGTCCGCAATTGCAGCATTTGGGCGGGTCGGTAGGTTTCTTTTGACAAAGTCGTGTGAGGTGGTCAGCGCCACACTTGACGCAACGCGGCAGGCGGCCGCAGTTGCGGGAGCCGTGTCCAAAACGCTGGCAATTGAAACATTGTGTCAAGCCAGATTCGTTACGGTATGATTCCACATCCACCTTCATGTGAAGGAGGAATTTAATTTTATAGACGTCGTATACATTTGGTGTGCAATGGAGTACAGCAACAAACAGAGGCCATTTAATATCTGTAAGTTTTCCTTGTGCGTCTGGTACCTGCTGGTGCATAACTGTGACAGATTGCACTGTGAAACCCAGTTCCTCCAGCGCTTCCTTGACGTCAGCGGGAGGGGTCGTGGGTTCGAGGTGCCTGACGACGACCTTCAAAATTTTGAGGGGGTCGAGGTCGTAAGTATGGTATTGAATGGCACGTGCTTTTAGGTACTCAATCATATACCGATAATCGGAAGGATTTTCGAATTCATATCGGATATTGCCTCTTTTGTACTGGCAGGAGAAGGAACCCTTTAGGTGCCCCTTCAGTTCCTTTATTCGATCGAGGTAATTGGTTGTATCATGAACAATGATAGGTGGCACCTTTGGGGTTTTGAGAGGAGTAGGAGCCGGGAGATTGTCAGAGTTTTGGTCAGCTGGTGTGATATCATCTAGACTTTCGTATCTATTTGACGTCGGTACTGTAACCTCGTAAGCCTCAACCATGTCGACCTGACTGGTATCAGTCGGCGCATGGGAAGCGGAGGTATTCTGAGGCGGAGCAGGGTCCTGACGGTCGGTTGATTGTTTCTTTCTGTCAGGTGCCCTGGATTCTGTTGATTCAGAATCGGTAACCGAAGGGGGATGCGCGTGCTTGCGAGAGGCATGTGAGTACGGCGCATCCCGCGCCTTCGTTGTTGATTTCATTGATTTACGACGTGTAGCGGGAGCTGCAGCGTCAGCGGAGCCGGGTGTAGGGGCGGCCAGGACGGCTTCGTTGTCACCGTTAGGTATCCCGCCGGAGCCTGACCCCACGCTACTCGGCCCTGGGCCGGTCGAACCCAGCTCAACGCTGTCAAGCTGCGTCTGCTCAACCGCTTGATTGATATTTTCTTTAGTAATTTGAGTTATCGGATCCGACAGCCGCCGGTGATCTGATCGACTGGAAGATAGACAAGATTCAGACGAGTACGACAATAACTCGGCGCAAGACATGATATTCTTGCCGCACGAGGGAAACAACCCACGAGAACCGGCAGAGGGAGCGGCCATCGTGGCCTTTGACTCCGCCGCGAGCGACGAAATCAACGCGCGCGACGACCGAAAGCAACGCAGAAAATAACCGCCTCGATTGAAAGACGACGCAGAATAACGCAGAAAGCGAACGTCCGACTAACGCCGAACACAGAAAAACGCGCGGAAAATACACTAAACTATCACGTAACACAGCAAGCGCTCCGCTCTAGTCAGCGTCTCCCCACACAGTGGCACCCGCCGCCAGCCGCCGCCGCACCTTTACCAGCTCGCCCTGTTGCGGCCGCCGACCAATGGGGCGCGCGCGCAACCGGCCGCCGCACCCGAGCCCATAAAGCACCCCCACCCCGGCTGCGCCGGCACGCACTCCGCTGCTCGACTCGCTGCCGCTCGCACCGGTCGTTTTTCGTTTCCGTTTCGTGTGCACCGTCGCTAGCCCATCGCCATGTCCGGACGCGGAAAGGGAGGCAAAGTCAAGGGCAAGTCAAAGTCCCGCTCAAGCAGGGCTGGGCTCCAGTTCCCGGTCGGCAGAATCCACCGCCTCCTGCGCAAGGGAAACTACGCAGAGCGCGTCGGCGCCGGGGCCCCCGTCTACCTCGCCGCCGTCATGGAGTACCTCGCGGCTGAGGTGCTCGAGCTGGCCGGAAACGCGGCCCGCGACAACAAGAAGACGCGCATCATCCCGCGCCACCTGCAGCTTGCCATCCGCAACGACGAGGAGCTCAACAAGCTCCTGTCGGGCGTCACCATCGCACAGGGTGGTGTCCTGCCCAACATCCAGGCCGTCCTGCTGCCAAAGAAGACCGAGAAGAAGGCCTAAAGGAGGCCAGGCAATCGCAGCGCCGCGTGCTCCCCTGCACGCAACGCGCTTTGCCGGCTCGGCCCACAACAATCGGCCCTTTTCAGGGCCACCACACAAACCTACGTCCAAAGCAAAATTTCAGTCGTCCTCGCCGCACCTTGTTTTGTTTTAACTTTGCACAGCCGCCGCCGGCGCACGTCCGCCATCTTGTCGTCCACACAGCCCGTGTGGCCCAACACACACACACACACACACACATTTTGCACCGTCGCAGTCGCCTTCCAAACCGACAACGGCAGCAATAATGACCATTGTTAAAGGGAGGCGTGTCGACACACCGCCCTCCACTCCCGCGCGCAACGGCCGTCGACACGAACGAAACAGCTGATCCGGCCGCCTATGCCCACACGCCTTGCCTCGGAAACCCCAACGCCGCCGCAAACAAACACACAGAGACAAACCACGCAAGCAAATAATCACCGCCTCTCGCACAACAACACACAGCCCGCCATCTCCGTCGCGATCGATACAAAGACACACAATAACAAACACACAAACGAAGCAGCTCCACACACAGCCAGCCACATGACACGTTTCCTTTCCTTCTCCCCTCCCAGTCACATCACGTCGCTCAAACGGAAAGAAACAAACAAACAAACAACACAGCGCACACACGCAGCAACAACACAGACTCTTTCGCACTTTTCAACTTCCGAACAGTGTGGTGGCCCTGAAAAGGGCCGTTTTCTAGTCTCTCCCACCCACAAGCACGGCCGCGGGAAGGCCAGCGCCCGCTGCGACGCAGCCTAACCGCCGAAACCGTACAGGGTGCGCCCCTGCCTCTTCAGGGCGTACACCACGTCCATGGCCGTCACAGTCTTGCGCTTGGCGTGCTCAGTGTACGTCACCGCGTCGCGGATCACGTTCTCCAGGAACACCTTCAGCACCCCGCGGGTCTCCTCGTAGATCAGACCAGAGATGCGCTTCACGCCGCCCCTGCGAGCCAGGCGGCGGATGGCGGGCTTCGTGATGCCCTGGATGTTGTCGCGCAACACCTTGCGGTGCCGCTTGGCGCCACCCTTGCCGAGCCCCTTTCCTCCCTTGCCGCGGCCTGTCATCCTTCCTTCCTTCCTCGGGCAAAGCAACAACGTGCACACACAAACAGCAGCTGCAGCGGCTGGCGAGTCGGCTACGGTCTGCGCCCAGCGCGCCCGCCGCCCCCCTATATAGACTCTGGCCCGCCCTCCCCCCACCACGCGCAACCGAGGGCATATAAGCGCAGCACGGAGGCGCGCGGGCCCGTTGTCAAGGCAGCACCGGACGCCGCGCCGCACCTAACCTCCACGCACGCCGCTCCGCTACCGCTACCGCTACCGCCATGGCCCGCACAAAGCAAACGGCCCGCAAGTCCACCGGCGGAAAGGCGCCGCGCAAACAGCTCGCCACCAAGGCGGCGAGGAAGAGCGCGCCCGCCACCGGAGGCGTCAAGAAGCCCCACCGCTACAGGCCGGGCACCGTCGCCCTGCGAGAAATCAGGCGCTACCAGAAGAGCACAGAGCTGCTCATCCGCAAGCTGCCATTCCAGCGCCTAGTGCGCGAGATCGCCCAGGACTTCAAGACCGACCTGCGCTTCCAGAGCTCCGCAGTCATGGCCCTGCAGGAGGCCAGCGAGGCCTACCTCGTCGGCCTCTTCGAAGACACCAACCTGTGCGCAATCCACGCCAAGCGCGTCACCATCATGCCCAAGGACATCCAGCTCGCGCGCCGCATCCGCGGCGAGCGCGCCTAAACCGCGCCGCGGCACCGCACCGCACAAACAAAAACGGCCCTTTTCAGGGCCACTAACGTCTCTCCGTCGCGAGCAAACTTTGTCGGTCGCCTGCCTCTCGCCCCGCAACCCAAAAACAAAAACCACCACTTCCCGTCCGTCCGCCACACCCGCTCACTCTGCCTGCCTGCTAGCAGCGCGCAACAATCACACATCATCCCTCCCCGGCGCTCAAAGCGCACAATGCCCAACGGCCGACGTCACACCGCACGGGTGGCTGGCCGGCCGCCGCCGCTTTCGTTTCGAAAACAAAAAAACCCGCACTCCACTCCGACGGCCAACGGCCAGGCAGGCGCGCTCGCTCGCTCTACACGCCACCGAAATCCCCGCCGACTCCTTCCGCATCTCAACGTGCCCCCCGTTGCAAAACATAACACACACACACACACACACACAAAGGAACAAAACAAAACAAAGACCAGACACGACTCGACAAGACAGACATCCGAGAAGAACGAACGCAGGCAAGCCAACCAACGTATTCAAACAAAACAACGTGACAGAAAACCAACCGTCGGCCGCCGCCACAAACACGGCGACAATCAACCACGACAACAACAACAACAACAACAACAACAACAACACCGCTTACCGCTACCGCCGCCCACACCCGCCACCGACCCCCGCAATCCAACCACCACGGCACGCAAACAGCATCCCCACGGGCATACAGAAACGCCAGACAGACACCCACACCAAACGCAACACGACAATCAAAACCTTCCCCGACGTGCTTTGATGGCCCTGAGAAGGGCCGTTTTGGGCCGCGCGTCTCTTGCGCGCCACTAGACGACGACGGGGGGTGGGGACGACGGAGTCAAGCGCCAAACCCTTCCTTTCCCATCTCTTTCTCCTCTACTCTACTTCTTCTTCTTGGGCGAAGCCTTCGCCTTAGACGGCGTCGTCGCCTTCTTCGGGCGCGGCGCCTTCGGCTTCTTCGTCGGAACCTTGGCGGCCTTCTTCGCCTTCGACGGCGACTTGGCCTTGGCCGGCTTGGCCGCAGCCGCCTTCTTCGCACCCGCGGGAGCGGCCGACGCCGCAGACGCCTTCTTGGCGGCGCCCGCCTTCCGACCGGTCGCCGCCTTCACGCCACCAGCCTTCTTTGCGCCGGCCGCACGGGCGCCCTTCTTCTCCTTGCTGGCCGGAGCGGCGCGCTTCTTCTTGGCACCGCCAGCACGAGCCTTGCCGCCCTCGGCCGCCCCCCCGCCGCCGGCGCCGGCAAGCTTGAACGAGCCGGACGCGCCCTTCCCCTTCGTCTGCACCAGCTCGCCCGCCACGACGGCCGACTTGAGGTACTTCTTGATAAACGGCGCCAGCTTCTCCGCGTCCAGCTTGTAGTGCGCGGCTATGTACTTCTTGATCGCCTGCAGCGACGACCCGCCGCGCTCCTTCAGACTCTTGATGGCGGCCGTCACCATCTCAGAGGTGCGCGGGTGCGCAGGCTTGGCGCGCGGCTTCTTCGCAGACGACGCAGACTTGGCCTTCTTCGTAGTGCCGGTGGCGGCGGGTGCCGCAGCAGTCTCGTTCGTAGCCGCCTGATCTGCCATTTCGACGACGCGCGTAACACACAGCGAGAGCGAGCGGGACGGCAGGCAGGCACGCAAGCACAGCACAGCAGCAGAGCAGAGAATCACAAGGCCCAGCCAGTGTCGCGGGCGGGCGCGGACGGCCGAGAGAGCGGCCGCCACTCTGCGCGCCGCCGCGCCGCGCCTCCCGCGCTTGCTACCGCCCAACGTCCGACAGCCTGTGCGGAGCAGCCCCAAACCTGCGCCACAACCGCCCGCGCCTTTCAAACCACCGAGGATGGGGCTACACACAGCCACACCACAGTCGCCAACCAGTCGCCACGGCAGCGCCGCAAACCACGGCCAAACTGCAGCTACCGCGCGCTACAGCCTGGGTCGGCCCGCCGAGAATCGCCGCCCCCGCCCAAATGCCGCCCCCACAGCCCCAGCCGACGACCCGCCACAATGGCCAAACCTTCGGCAAAACTCCCACACCGTCGCCGCGGCAGCCCGGCCAGCGCGGCCGGCGCCACAGCCACACAAGCCGAGGCGTGCGGCGATGACGGCCGTGCAAACGCGCCTCCGCCGCCCCATCGCCTTCCGTCGCCCTCCCGCCGTTTCCCGATCGGCCCGCAGCCGTCGGGCCACATCGCGCGCCGTCCTCCTCCTCTCGCCCGCCAACATTCACAGCCGTTTCTCAACAATTGCCCGCCGCAAACGGACGCCGCCTGCGCAACAGGCGCCGCCGCCCCTCGCCGCTTCCGACCCAACCCCTCGACCGAGGCAAACCGCAATCCGAATCTACAGACCAACCCAATCTGCCGTCAAGCACACACGACAGCCGACCTTACACGTTACGCGTTACACATTACGTTTACACGTCTACGTTAGGTTAGGTTAGGTGGACGTGGGTTAGGTTAAGGGGACTTGGGTTAGGTTAAGCGTCAAACTTAGGTTAAGCATTCAAACACGTCAGGCGTCAGAGGTTAGGTTAGGTTAGGTTAGGTTAGGTTACACGTTAGGTTAAGGGGTCGGTGCTAGGTTAAGAAGCGTCAAACGTAGGTTAAAAAAGCGTTCAAACGTGAGGCGTGAGCCGGACAGCTTACCTTACGTAGACGTTAGGGGCTCACAGGCTGAGCTCACCTCGCCACACCACAGGTTAGGTTAGGTTAGGTTCGGTTCGGTTCGGTTCGCTCGGCTCAGCGTAAAGCGCCGAGGTCAGGGTTACGTTCGTTCACCTTCGGGCGCCACACTTTCGGTTGAAAGGTCGCGACGGGACGACGTCGGCAGGCACGCCGCAAACGAACAAAAACGTACAGACGACGTCGGAAACCGCCGACAGACGGGGGAGCAGCACGACCACGACCAGACACCGAGCGCGAACGAGACACACGCGAACCACCCCCACCGGCCAAAGGGCACCACACAACAACCCAGAGCACCACGTGTCGACACCAGAGCAACCCGCCGCTCACGCGACATGGCTGGCACCGAAGGGCAACCGCCCGCAACTGCGCTTTCCGCGCCGGCCCGGATGCACGTCGTGCTACAACAACACCACTACCGTACACAGCCGCTGTTCACAACATCACTATCAATGGCGCGCCCGCGGCTCGCCGCCGTCGCAGTCGCAGCCCCAACGCCAGCACCTTTGCACCACCATTCACACGCACCGCAACACAGCTCGCCGACACAGCCGAACAAAACAAACACCACACAACAACAGCAACAACGCCGCCGCCTCTACTTGTGCCGGCGACCCACCCCGCCGATGGCGCACCTTTCGCCAGCCGGCAATCGACACACACGCACCCACCCACCGGGGCCCAGTGCAAAAAAAAAAAAAAAAAAACACACAAAAACAAAAAAACCAAACAACACAAACGACACGGGAAGCGCACACCGCCACTTCGCGCGCACGCCACCAACCAGTCGTCGTCTCAAAATAACAAACACAAACAAAATAAACTAACAACTAGGGCAACACAAAACCAAAACGCCTCGCACGAACCGCCCACAAAAAGGACAAGCACACGCACAGCCTCTGCTGACGACCACGACGCAGCGGCACGCTGCTCCTGTCCCGCGCCCCGCGCCCCACTCGATTCACAACTCACGCGACACCGTCAACGACGGGCTCGCTTCCCGCAACCTACCACCTTTCCGCCACGACGCACAGCCCCAGCCCCACCCGACGACGCCCGTGGCAACGACTGCACTTTCACCACCGCCTCCCCCTTCCCCCCCCAAAACACACACACACACACACACACACACACACACACACACACACAGCCAGCCAAAAACGCACTCGCGACCCACACATGCACGTGCATCGGCACACGCCAACCAGTCAACGTCGACAACCACACGCAAGGCTCGAAACGAAACCGGCGTCCTTCCACGTTGCCATCAAGCTACGCGACACAAGACACAAGGAACCAACACAACAGCCGGCCCCACTAATTCCCACTCTGACGCCGCAAAAAGCACACCGAAACCGCCAAACGCACGCACATTCCCCTTCGCACTGACACCACCGACCGGCTCGCTACCACACACCTCTCGGCAGCCGTTTCACGCCAATTCGCCACACCGCCCACACAGTCGACAAGCGCCCGCCCTGTACGGCACACGCAACGACGCAGCGCAGCAAAGGGCGCCCGCAACACATACCTCTCCGCCGCCCGACGCGCCAACCGCCACACCACACCGCCAGCCACTCGCAAATTGTGCACTGCCACCAGCCACACGTCCAACACGCCGCGCCGCCTCCGGCCGCCCGCCAGGGGGCGCTCACGTCCGCGACAACAGCGCGGCCCGCCGGGCCGGGCCGGGCCGGGCCGAACCGAACCGAGCCGCCGCTGCTCTGCACTCGGCACGGCCACACCCTGCTGCAGACCGGGCTCGTCCCTCTGTACGCGTCTGCCTGCGCATCAACACAACACGACCTTTTTTTTTTTCTCTCTACCGCCATCCCTCCTCCTCGCGTTTTACTCGTTGTTGCAGCAGCGGCGCACACCTACACATCCACAGCCCCAGCCGAGCCGGCCTCACCTCAGGGCCCGCCGCCAGCGTCTCCTCCTCGGGCACAGGTGCGGTGCTGTGGCCGCCCATCCAACCGCATTGCTGGCCGTCCAGCCACCAGGCGTTCCCACTGCCGCGAGCCACGCCGCGCACCGACCCTGCTGCAGAAAACGAAGCATAGCCAGAGACCGACCGATACACAAAGCAAGCCGTCGCCTCGCCTCTTGTCCTTCCTGCCTTCCTTCCGCCCCCGCCCTTCTCACACCACCGCCTCTCCACTTTCGCCCCCCCCCCCTCCTTTTTTTTTTTTGTTTTCTTCTTTCTTTCTTTCTTTCTTTTGGCCCTCTCTCCTTCCCGCCATGGCGGTTACGGCACCGCCTGCAGCGGCAGATTTTTTGCGCCCACACGCCTACTCCTACCACCATTAACCTTGCCCTGCCCTGCCCTGCCCATCAACGTCGCAGTCGAACCGACGCTTGCCAACACACATTACGCGCCGCCGCCACAGCACCTTCCCTTCCCACAACACACCGACGTCATCACACGCACCCAAAACAGGGGCCACGACCGTGTTCCTCGCCCACTCCCATCCCGCACGGTACGCACATTCCCAACTACTACCGCGCACCCTCCCTTTCCAATCTGTGTGTCTCTGTGTCTGTGTCCTGTCCGCGCGTGACGCCTCCCAACATCCGCCGTCCCCCGTCCCGTTTTCGCCCCCATGCCGTCGTCGCGCCGCCTCCTCCCCGTCCACCGCCGCCCCTGTCCGCCCCGCACCACACCATACACCGCTGCTTGTCCCGGCCGTTGCCACCAAAGGCGCCGACCGCAAACGCGCCACGCCGCAGCCCCCGTGCGTCTCGCGCTCGCTTCCATCTCCGTGCCGACGCTGCCTCTCTTCCCACTCGCACTCGACCTCGACAACACAGTCTTTGGCTCCGCCACTGCGTGTTCCGGTGGTACGCACGCTGCAACACGTATGTATTCATTACCAGAGCGATGGCGAGGCATGACAGCATCTCTGTCTGACCAGAGAGTTCTTTATCGCTGCTAGTCGGCGCTTGGACCGCGCCAGACGACAGTAGTGGCACGCACCGGGTCGCCAGGAACAGTTGTTATATATATTGTAGCGCGAGTCGGGAGAGGTAGTAGTCGGTCGACAGTAGTAGCGGGTGGACGGTTGTACTGAGCGGGCGTCGGCGGCGTGCTCTGCTCGTCTCGCGACTCTGGTCACGGTTCGGGACGATGTATAGTATATTGTGTTATAATCAAAAGGTGGTGTGACGCTGCATTGCGCAAATCTGATAACGTATGTTCATTGTACTTATTTTGTTCAACAACAAAAGCCCCACTATTACTTTTTTTCTAAAGTAACTTTTGTCTCTTAACGAAAAACATTCACTTTTTAAAGACTACTTCCTATGGCATTTCCCTCCAAGGAGTGCAATTAATTACCAGCCAGCACTCATTCATTGCACACAGCTGTGTAAGGGGTATCTACAATTGAGGAGCGGATATAAATGCAATTTTTTGTTTTTTTTGTTTTTTTTTTTTGTGTGTGTGTGTTGTAACCTCCCAGCAAATTTTAAAATAATGGACAATGTTATTTACGGATGCCAATGGACATTGCGCTAATTGTAACCTCGCCCACAATGAGAGGTATTGAAAATGGCAACAAAAATGTGAAATTCGCAATCTGACTCAAATATAAAGTCTTCACACAACATTTAAAAAAGTCCGTTCAGTGACAAGAAACTTCAATTAAACCGAAATATCGGTCTTTGGCCCTGTGCAAAACAATCAGAATTAAAGTGTTACCTCCGAATAAATGGATGTCACATTTCTGCTCTGGTTGTTGCGCAGCGCTTGGAGGAACTGCATTGCAAATAGTAATATTCTCTTTTTTTGTGATTTTAGTGACATTTTTCTTCAAAGAAGTGGAATGAAATGTGAAGTGCAACGAACTCTTTAGTTCAATAAAAAATTAAATGTTTGAAAAATGCTTTTGAAATAAAAATTATTATTGGGGAACTTGTTGGAGAATAATTACAATAAATACAATTTTTCATTATCTAATGATTGTATTAATTAACAGTATACCTTATTCACCATCTTGACCAGTGTTGCCGACCGCCTACATCACACAACCGCACTCGGCTGCTACTACTGACCGACCGCTCTGCATGACGACTATTAGCGTACTGCACGCGACGACTACTGACAGAGTACAGCCCTCAACTACACAGAGCTACGGACTCGCAACGACTACTGACTGACTGACTGACTGACTGACTGACTGACTGAGAACCGCTCGCAACACGCGCAGTCCAGCGCAAACTCTCTGGTCACAGATGCTACAATGTCTCGCCATCGCTACTATGTTACATACGTGTTTCAGTGTCTTTTTCATTGGGGTAACGATCTTTGGCTCTTTTTATTCTGAATACAGGGCCAAAGGTCAACGCTGCTGCCCTTATACAATTTATCAGGTTTCATTATGTCTGTTGCAATGTTACATACGGTTCACTCTTTCATTAATATTATCGTTGGGTTTGTTTTGTAGGGACGTTAACATTCTGGCACATTTTTATTATCATCGGACTCTCTGCTATTTGTGCAGGGAGGTTATACCTGGGTCCATTTACATTTTAATATTGATAGACTTTTTGTTTTCTTTTTTGTTTCTTGTTGTTTTTCCTTCTTTTTTTTTGTTGTTTTTTTTTTTGTTTTGTTTTTCCCGCTCTCACCACCACCGCCGCATCACGCCTTCCGTTTTCTTGGTTTCTTTTCTGTTCTTCAACTGCTTCAACATCACCGCGCCCCATTTCCACACCACAGCCATCAGCCTCCAAGACGGGCGGGCGCAGTGTGCCATTTCCGGCGCACAAGCACACCCGTACGGTACTCTCCTCGCCCCCACGCCACCAACAACACAGCGACCACGCGGCTTTCAGGCACGGCACGGCACCGGCGAAATGCGCCGCCCCCGCCCCTCCGCGCATCCGTCCGTCTCGCCACGTTCACTGACAGCCGCGTCTGCGGCTACACCACGACAACCACAACACAACACCGCTCCCCTCCCTGGCAACTCACATTGTTTTTCTCCTCCTCTTTTGCACAAACCACAACGCCGAGCACAGGCGCAAGCCACCCACACCGCGCCCCTCCCCGTCCCGTCTTTGGCCGCCGCTCCTCGTTTCCTCGTTTGCCCCCTCCCATCTCCCGAAATGCCATGCCATGCCAGCAGCGTTACGCATGCCCCTCCCCTGTCCACACAACACTACCGCCTAACGAACAGCCTTTTCCGGGCCACATCCAGGGCACGCCCACCTCCAAACACTGCCAATTCACGGACACACACACACACACACACACACTCACTTTCTCGACACCTTTCTGTACGGAGGGTGCGTCATCTCGACCGTGACAGAGTGACGGCAACTATCGACGATCCATTTCCCCCCACTGGTAAAACATGTCCACTAACACCTACATACATCATTCAAGTACACAGACAATAGCATACACACAATGGGAGGGCACACGAACATGGACGGCACGGCACTGTCATACACTCTTCCTCAGAACCATATCAACAAACGTTACGTACATCCGGGAAAGCGAAAGCGAAAGCCCAATGCAGCCGTCAAAGGTAACGTTCACCACGGCAGACACTTGCAGCCGCGCCGCCGTTAAACGCATTTCAGTGCGGCTCCAATACGCCTCCGACACGGGAACGTTCCGTTGCTCTACGAATGCGTTTCTCCCCTTTTTCCCTTCCTCTCTCTTTTGCCCCCCCTCCTTGCACTCTTGCCTCATTCCTCACGTTCTGCCCAGACATTCGACCGATCAAAGTCAACCTTTCGTTACCGTTCTCAGCGCGACGGTGTACAACAGTATGACGGGTGTGCCCAAGACTTCGGTTCAGTTGCGTGACGCCGGTCTATCGCGCCGATCGACAGTTACTCAGGGGGCGACGCATCGGACCACGTCACCGACACACAAAACACTTTCAAACAAACAAATACATACCGGATGGACACAGACAAACACGTGTACAGACATTCGCCAAACAAACGACCGCCGCCGTCGTCGTCTAGCGTGCATCTTGAATGACGACATCGGTGTGCGTGCGTCGTACGCAATCAGTCAGACACGGCTATCAAACATCAGAGTCGAATGGTACATCATCGTGCGTGTCGCCGTACACGTACAGTACAATACAACAACAATGCGTCTTAATGGCACGTTCATTTCAACGTCACTCACACACCTCCACGCTGCAGTTACGTCGCACCATTGTCAAACTCGGCGTACAGCAAAGGGAATAGTGGGCGGCAAAAAAAAAACCAAACAAAAACATTTCACATTTCACCCTCGCCATGTATGATGTGCAAAAAAACAAACCCGCAAACGGCCGTCGTTACGGTGACACAAAAGTCGCCGATCACACTGTCCCCCCTCGCAGACGGGTAACACACACACACACACACACACACACACCAACAACACCAATGGGTCAAAAACCACGCCAACGAGGCGTGCCACCATTCCACGCCACGGCGACCAACCTCGTGGCCGTACCCCGCGCAACACGCTTTGACGCGCCCCCCCCCCCCACCCACAATCAAAATGCACACATACATCACAGCCGTCCACACAAACAACAACAACAATTCCGCCCTTCCCGCAAAAGGCAAGTTGGTGGCCCTGAAAAGGGCCGTTTTGCCGCTCTCGCAACGGAGGAGCCTTCTCTCTCCATCCTTCCTTCCATTCCAGAGCCACCTCCTTACTTGGAGCTCGTGTACTTGGTCACCGCCTTCGTGCCCTCGCTCACGGCGTGCTTGGCCAGCTCGCCAGGCAGCAACAGCCGCACAGCGGTCTGGATCTCGCGGGACGTGATGGTCGAGCGCTTGTTGTAGTGCGCCAGGCGAGACGCCTCGGCCGCAATGCGCTCGAAAATGTCGTTCACGAAGCTGTTCATGATGCTCATCGCCTTCGACGAGATGCCCGTGTCAGGGTGCACCTGCTTCAGCACCTTGTAGATGTAGATGGCATAGCTCTCCTTCCTCTTGCGCTTCTTCTTCTTGTCGCCCTTCGAAATGTTCTTCTGCGCCTTGCCAGCCTTCTTGGCGGCCTTCCCGCTAGTCTTGGGCGGCATCTCGAACCAACGTACGGCAGCAGCAACACCAGTAGCAAGCGCTCCGCTCTAGTCAGCGTCTCCCCACACAGTGGCACCCGCCGCCAGCCGCCGCCGCACCTTTACCAGCTCGCCCTGTTGCGGCCGCCGACCAATGGGGCGCGCGCGCAACCGGCCGCCGCACCCGAGCCCATAAAGCACCCCCACCCCGGCTGCGCCGGCAGTCGCTCGGTGACAGTCGTACTGTGCAGTGATCGCGTGCGGAGCTGCAGGAGCGCATACGATACTACACCGAGCCATAGGGACCTGCTTGCGGGTTACGTCTCGAGGGTGCGTAAAGCTTTGAAACTTACGCATACCAAGGACGCAGGAGTGGCCAACTGAGTTTTTGTTAAAACACAGTTTGGCGCTCAACATCATCTGAGGGCAAAGCAACCTCAGGTAGTAATTAGAGCAGCATTGTCGTGCTTTTCGCCGCTGCGGATATGTCTGGTGCAGGTGATGCCTTGGGGTCGAAGCGGTCTTCCGCTGTCGACAAAAGGCGCGTCTTGTTGTTGCCGCGGGCCGCGTCTCCGGCCGTTTCGAGCGCCCCAGCTGCCGCGGAGCCATGCTCTGCCCCCCCCAAGGTTAGGGAAAACGTGGGCCAGGACCTGGCAGCCGGCCGCGGAACCGCAGAGAAGGTTTCCGCCGCCGCCGATCAGACCTCCGCGTCCACTAGGAAAGTAGGGCCAGCAATGCAGCCGGGCCACCTAACGGTGTCAACGAAGGCTGTAACTGGCACCCCCCTGGCAGCAGCCCCACTTCCCGCCCCGGACATGGCAAGAAACACAGCAGTCATACACAACACACCAACATCAAAATATATAGTCAGTACTTGCAATCCTGCCCCTCCTAACCTCGTCCTATCTCCGCTCCTGCTTGCCCACGCCACCGGCACACTTCCCGAATTCCTCACATCCATGAAGAATGGCAAGCAGATGCCCCGTCTGCCGACCAAAATCCTCCCCAAACCCACCCCCTCGTCTCAGTCCTCCACCCGTTCCAAATACCTTAAATCCCCCCCACACAAGTCCACCACAACAAAGCAGCGGCGTGTTAAGAAGGATAGGAAGGAGAAGCCCTCCAAGGGGAAGAAGCAATCCACCACCCCCACCCTAACCACGTCCACACCCTCCGAGGAGCCTGCGCCCCCGACAGCACCTGTCGTCGTTCTGGGAGGGGACCAGGAAACACCGGAACTGGAAGGGAACCGTGTAACTGGGCAGGATTCGGATGGTTTCGTGCTGGCGAGGAAAACGTTTCGCCAGCCGAGGCTTCCGCCAGCCCGGGGAGTGGAACCCACCCCAAACAGATTCCAGGTGATTGCTGAGGAGCCGGCGTTAACAGAAAACACAACGCAAACACAAAATCAAGTCGCCCACCACCTCCCCCCGATTGTCGCAGAGTTTCCTCAAAACTACGAGGAGCTCTTTGAGTTGCTCAAGACAGAAATCGGGGGAGGCAGCTTCCAGGCAAAACCCGCCGGAGGAGACAAAATAAAAATCACAGTACACACACTCGAACACTACAACACAGTCAAAGCACTGTTCAGCACAAGAAGCATACCTCACTACACCTTCCCAACAACAAAGACACGAAACAGAAACATAGTAATCAGAGACCTACCAAGACGAGTATCCCCCCAGGCAATCAAAACAGACTTGACTGCCCGGGGGTATGTCGTCAAGGTAGTACAGCAAATGGGCAGCATAAACAGTAAGTGGCCGCTGTACCAGGTAACACTCCCTGACGTACCTCAAAACAAGAGGGAGATCACGATGGTCCTGGCGGTCCCTGTCACCACGGAGCCGCTGCGCCGTAAAAACAAGACGGTGCAGTGCTTCAGGTGTCAGGGCCTGAACCACATCGCTGCGCACTGCAACATGCCAGTGAGATGCAGGAAGTGCGCTGAGGCCCACGACACCAGGACATGCACACTCCAGCACACGGACCCACAAATAAGGTGCGCGCTGTGTGGCAAAAACCACACAGCGGGTTACCAAGGTTGTGAGGTCCACAAAAGACACTCACAGCAGGCAAAGGGCGCAAAGGCCGCCCCCCACACACGCAAACAGAACACCACAAACCCAACCACTCACACAAGAAAACAAAATACAACAACACACACAGACAAGGCCTGGGTAAAACCAAGGCCGGACACACCAAGGGCGACATATGCGGAAGTGGTTTCTCCCCTGAGGAACCATGAAAGCGTGGCCCAATCACCTCAACACCAGACACAACAAACAGAACAACACCGGGATATACACAGCACCAACGGCCAGGTCCACCACGACGGAGGAAGCTCTAGGGAACCCCACACACACTCCCCCCCCATGGATCAGTTGTTAGGCGTAATGGTGCAGACCATGAACCTCGTCATGGAAATGATGAAGGAATTCAGGGAAGCCCAGAAGCAGAACACACAGATCCTCGTTGCCCTCCAGGCAACAGTCCAGCAGTCGCTCCCCTCTGCGACTTCCTCAGTAGTTTCAAAACCCCATCATGGATAGACGACCAAACATCCATGGCCTGACAATGTGCGTCTTTAACGCAGACGGCATTGTTAACCAAGAGGTCGAGTTCAGAGAACTCATGAAGGAGTTCTCCATCGACATATGCATGATGGGGGAAACCCACTTAAAACCGGGAATAAAAGCGACAGTCCCCAACTATGTTACCTATCGCAAAGACAGGCCAACCCAAGGCGGAGGAGTGGCCATATACATAAAAAGAGGGATCCCCCACCACCAGGTATTCTTACCAGCTACCAATAAAATCGAAGCAGTGGCGGTGGAAGTAGCCACTGCCACTGGACCCCTAACAATCGTTGCAATCTACCGACCCCCACAAGACCAGATAGATGAGGGAGACATAGCTACTCTAGGGCAAATTGAAGGCAAACTCATAATAGGGGGCGACTTCAATGCCAAACATCCTGATTGGAATTCTAGAGTAACCTCCAGAGCAGGCGCCAGATTGCAACAACTAGCGCGCAACCACCACTTCGAAACCTGGGGTCCAGTCGAGCCCACACATTTTCCAAAAAATGGAAGCAGGCCCGACGTGTTGGACATAGCTCTCACTAGGAGGATTACGGGGTTTGTGACCGCGAGGACGATCAACAGAATGTCCTCCGACCACAACCCAGTGATCCTAGAGGTCGACGTGGGAGAATGGGTAGCACTCCCACGGTACCAGACGTCTTACAAACGTACAAACTGGGAGCGATACCGAGAAACTGTCGCCTCTGATATCACTCGCGCCCCGCCACCTACTGCCGAAACAGTAGAACAAGCGCTACAAGACCTAACAGGCACCATCTTGCAGGCAGCGGAAGAAGCCACCCCTCCACAAAGGGATGGCCCGCCGCCGCAAATACAGCTCCCGGAACACTTGCTAGCTCAAATTCGACATAAGAACAGAGTGGCAAAAGAGTGGAAGATAACCAGAAACCAGGCCACAAGGAGGCTGCTCAATCGTCTACAGAGAGAATTGAAGGTAGCGCTCAATGAGCACAGAAACCAGCAATGGCAAAACCGCCTCTCAGCCCTCAAAGTAGACGATCACACACTTTGGCAAGCAACCAAACAATTCACAAGAAGACGCGCTAGGATGCCGCCACTGCATGGCGAGCGGGGTATGGCCTACAGCCATGCTGAAAAGGCCAACGCCCTCGCCGACACTTTCGAGAAGCAGTTCCAAGCGGCTGAACCCCAGGATGATGAGCATGAAAGAGTGGTCCGTCGTCAACTGGCTGTCTTCCTCAATGCTGAGGAGGACCCAGAAGACGAACCCACAGTTTTTGCCCCCGAAGACGTGGCAAAAGTAATTAGGTACCTCCCCTCCAAAAAGGCGCCAGGACATGACAATGTCACCAACCAGTTGGTCAAAAACCTCCCACCCACGGCGATCGAACACCTCGCGAACGTCTTCAACGAGATTACTCGTACCCGCGAGTTCCCAGCTTGCTGGAAACACGCGGAAGTGGTCGCAATACACAAACCAGGGAAAGACCCTCTGTTCCCGCAGCACTACAGGCCGATTAGCCTCTTGCCAACTCTCAGCAAGATCTACGAGCGCCTCCTGCTAAGACCCATACAAGAACACATCACCAGAGAGCAAATTCTGCCGGATTTCCAATTCGGATTCCGGCAGAACCACTCTGCCCCACAACAGATCATGAGAGTGGTTGAAGCAGCCACAGAGGGCTTCAACCACAGAGGCTACTGCGGGATAGTGCTACTTGACGTAGCCAAGGCCTTTGACTCAGTATGGCATAGAGGGCTACTCTACAAGTTGTACACCCAAGGGTTCCCCGGGAGTATAGTTAAACAGATTAAAAGCTATCTCTCGAACAGAACTTTCTCTGTCAAAGTAGAAACGTCCACCTCCACCAGAAGGCGTATTCGTGCTGGGGTGCCACAGGGATCGGTCCTGGGGCCCGTTTTGTACAGTCTGTACACTGCGGACACTCCAACGGCCCCCCTGGTGCACACTGCACAGTACGCTGACGATACAGCCTTCTACACAAGAAACGCGAACAAGGACCTGGTCATCCGTAGGCTACAAAGGGTTTTAGATGACACAGAAACTTGGGCCCGTCGCTGGCGAATCACCATCAATTCTGAAAAGACGCAGGCGATGCTGATCACCCGTAGGCTCGGAAGGCGCGAACCTCCTCAACGGCCCCCCCTCCACCTTCACCTAAACGGAACCCAACTCCCCTGGCGCAGAACCGCCAAGTACCTTGGCGTAACCTTGGACTCTCGTCTTACGTGGAAACCCCACATAGACGAGGTCCATAGGAAGGTCTGTGCCAGAATGTCCATCCTGTACCCAATCCTCAACTCATCCAGCTCCCTTTCCTGCTCAGTAGGAGTGAACGTGTACCAGGCCCTGATCCGGCCAGTCATGGAATACGCGTGTCCTGTCTGGGGATACGCGGCGAAGCAGCACCTGGACAAACTCCAGAGGCTGCAGAACCGCGCCCTCAGGAGGGCACTGCGTTTACCCCTTGGATTCCCTATCGACGATTTGCATGCCGCTGCGGAAATCCCACTACTGAGAGAGCGTTTTCAAGACCTGGCAAGGGCCTTCTATGAAGGTACTTCCAGGTCGGGAAATGCTCTCATCCACTCCCTAGGTCGGTATGACATGTCCCGCGATAAACACAATCGCCCCATGACGATCTTCGACGACTAAGTCGAAGAGAAAAATCCCAATACCCATTCCCAAATCCTACTCCTACCCAAAATGCTACAATTATCTCGCCAAACCTCAGGCAAGTACCAGACCCACACAGAACAAACATCACAAATCACAGACATCAAAAAAGTACAGAAATAATCACACACACAAGTACACAGGGGAGTAAAAGCCGAAAGGCTACAAACTCCCCCTCACACTTCCCCAAAGAGGGGAAAGTATTAGATGTAAGCAGCAGGCTGCGCCGGCACGCACTCCGCTGCTCGACTCGCTGCCGCTCGCACCGGTCGTTTTTCGTTTCCGTTTCGTGTGCACCGTCGCTAGCCCATCGCCATGTCCGGACGCGGAAAGGGAGGCAAAGTCAAGGGCAAGTCAAAGTCCCGCTCAAGCAGGGCTGGGCTCCAGTTCCCGGTCGGCAGAATCCACCGCCTCCTGCGCAAGGGAAACTACGCAGAGCGCGTCGGCGCCGGGGCCCCCGTCTACCTCGCCGCCGTCATGGAGTACCTCGCGGCTGAGGTGCTCGAGCTGGCCGGAAACGCGGCCCGCGACAACAAGAAGACGCGCATCATCCCGCGCCACCTGCAGCTTGCCATCCGCAACGACGAGGAGCTCAACAAGCTCCTGTCGGGCGTCACCATCGCACAGGGTGGTGTCCTGCCCAACATCCAGGCCGTCCTGCTGCCAAAGAAGACCGAGAAGAAGGCCTAAAGGAGGCCAGGCAATCGCAGCGCCGCGTGCTCCCCTGCACGCAACGCGCTTTGCCGGCTCGGCCCACAACAATCGGCCCTTTTCAGGGCCACCACACAAACCTACGTCCAAAGCAAAATTTCAGTCGTCCTCGCCGCACCTTGTTTTGTTTTAACTTTGCACAGCCGCCGCCGGCGCACGTCCGCCATCTTGTCGTCCACACAGCCCGTGTGGCCCAACACACACACACACACACACACATTTTGCACCGTCGCAGTCGCCTTCCAAACCGACAACGGCAGCAATAATGACCATTGTTAAAGGGAGGCGTGTCGACACACCGCCCTCCACTCCCGCGCGCAACGGCCGTCGACACGAACGAAACAGCTGATCCGGCCGCCTATGCCCACACGCCTTGCCTCGGAAACCCCAACGCCGCCGCAAACAAACACACAGAGACAAACCACGCAAGCAAATAATCACCGCCTCTCGCACAACAACACACAGCCCGCCATCTCCGTCGCGATCGATACAAAGACACACAATAACAAACACACAAACGAAGCAGCTCCACACACAGCCAGCCACATGACACGTTTCCTTTCCTTCTCCCCTCCCAGTCACATCACGTCGCTCAAACGGAAAGAAACAAACAAACAAACAACACAGCGCACACACGCAGCAACAACACAGACTCTTTCGCACTTTTCAACTTCCGAACAGTGTGGTGGCCCTGAAAAGGGCCGTTTTCTAGTCTCTCCCACCCACAAGCACGGCCGCGGGAAGGCCAGCGCCCGCTGCGACGCAGCCTAACCGCCGAAACCGTACAGGGTGCGCCCCTGCCTCTTCAGGGCGTACACCACGTCCATGGCCGTCACAGTCTTGCGCTTGGCGTGCTCAGTGTACGTCACCGCGTCGCGGATCACGTTCTCCAGGAACACCTTCAGCACCCCGCGGGTCTCCTCGTAGATCAGACCAGAGATGCGCTTCACGCCGCCCCTGCGAGCCAGGCGGCGGATGGCGGGCTTCGTGATGCCCTGGATGTTGTCGCGCAACACCTTGCGGTGCCGCTTGGCGCCACCCTTGCCGAGCCCCTTTCCTCCCTTGCCGCGGCCTGTCATCCTTCCTTCCTTCCTCGGGCAAAGCAACAACGTGCACACACAAACAGCAGCTGCAGCGGCTGGCGAGTCGGCTACGGTCTGCGCCCAGCGCGCCCGCCGCCCCCCTATATAGACTCTGGCCCGCCCTCCCCCCACCACGCGCAACCGAGGGCATATAAGCGCAGCACGGAGGCGCGCGGGCCCGTTGTCAAGGCAGCACCGGACGCCGCGCCGCACCTAACCTCCACGCACGCCGCTCCGCTACCGCTACCGCTACCGCCATGGCCCGCACAAAGCAAACGGCCCGCAAGTCCACCGGCGGAAAGGCGCCGCGCAAACAGCTCGCCACCAAGGCGGCGAGGAAGAGCGCGCCCGCCACCGGAGGCGTCAAGAAGCCCCACCGCTACAGGCCGGGCACCGTCGCCCTGCGAGAAATCAGGCGCTACCAGAAGAGCACAGAGCTGCTCATCCGCAAGCTGCCATTCCAGCGCCTAGTGCGCGAGATCGCCCAGGACTTCAAGACCGACCTGCGCTTCCAGAGCTCCGCAGTCATGGCCCTGCAGGAGGCCAGCGAGGCCTACCTCGTCGGCCTCTTCGAAGACACCAACCTGTGCGCAATCCACGCCAAGCGCGTCACCATCATGCCCAAGGACATCCAGCTCGCGCGCCGCATCCGCGGCGAGCGCGCCTAAACCGCGCCGCGGCACCGCACCGCACAAACAAAAACGGCCCTTTTCAGGGCCACTAACGTCTCTCCGTCGCGAGCAAACTTTGTCGGTCGCCTGCCTCTCGCCCCGCAACCCAAAAACAAAAACCACCACTTCCCGTCCGTCCGCCACACCCGCTCACTCTGCCTGCCTGCTAGCAGCGCGCAACAATCACACATCATCCCTCCCCGGCGCTCAAAGCGCACAATGCCCAACGGCCGACGTCACACCGCACGGGTGGCTGGCCGGCCGCCGCCGCTTTCGTTTCGAAAACAAAAAAACCCGCACTCCACTCCGACGGCCAACGGCCAGGCAGGCGCGCTCGCTCGCTCTACACGCCACCGAAATCCCCGCCGACTCCTTCCGCATCTCAACGTGCCCCCCGTTGCAAAACATAACACACACACACACACACACACAAAGGAACAAAACAAAACAAAGACCAGACACGACTCGACAAGACAGACATCCGAGAAGAACGAACGCAGGCAAGCCAACCAACGTATTCAAACAAAACAACGTGACAGAAAACCAACCGTCGGCCGCCGCCACAAACACGGCGACAATCAACCACGACAACAACAACAACAACAACAACAACAACAACACCGCTTACCGCTACCGCCGCCCACACCCGCCACCGACCCCCGCAATCCAACCACCACGGCACGCAAACAGCATCCCCACGGGCATACAGAAACGCCAGACAGACACCCACACCAAACGCAACACGACAATCAAAACCTTCCCCGACGTGCTTTGATGGCCCTGAGAAGGGCCGTTTTGGGCCGCGCGTCTCTTGCGCGCCACTAGACGACGACGGGGGGTGGGGACGACGGAGTCAAGCGCCAAACCCTTCCTTTCCCATCTCTTTCTCCTCTACTCTACTTCTTCTTCTTGGGCGAAGCCTTCGCCTTAGACGGCGTCGTCGCCTTCTTCGGGCGCGGCGCCTTCGGCTTCTTCGTCGGAACCTTGGCGGCCTTCTTCGCCTTCGACGGCGACTTGGCCTTGGCCGGCTTGGCCGCAGCCGCCTTCTTCGCACCCGCGGGAGCGGCCGACGCCGCAGACGCCTTCTTGGCGGCGCCCGCCTTCCGACCGGTCGCCGCCTTCACGCCACCAGCCTTCTTTGCGCCGGCCGCACGGGCGCCCTTCTTCTCCTTGCTGGCCGGAGCGGCGCGCTTCTTCTTGGCACCGCCAGCACGAGCCTTGCCGCCCTCGGCCGCCCCCCCGCCGCCGGCGCCGGCAAGCTTGAACGAGCCGGACGCGCCCTTCCCCTTCGTCTGCACCAGCTCGCCCGCCACGACGGCCGACTTGAGGTACTTCTTGATAAACGGCGCCAGCTTCTCCGCGTCCAGCTTGTAGTGCGCGGCTATGTACTTCTTGATCGCCTGCAGCGACGACCCGCCGCGCTCCTTCAGACTCTTGATGGCGGCCGTCACCATCTCAGAGGTGCGCGGGTGCGCAGGCTTGGCGCGCGGCTTCTTCGCAGACGACGCAGACTTGGCCTTCTTCGTAGTGCCGGTGGCGGCGGGTGCCGCAGCAGTCTCGTTCGTAGCCGCCTGATCTGCCATTTCGACGACGCGCGTAACACACAGCGAGAGCGAGCGGGACGGCAGGCAGGCACGCAAGCACAGCACAGCAGCAGAGCAGAGAATCACAAGGCCCAGCCAGTGTCGCGGGCGGGCGCGGACGGCCGAGAGAGCGGCCGCCACTCTGCGCGCCGCCGCGCCGCGCCTCCCGCGCTTGCTACCGCCCAACGTCCGACAGCCTGTGCGGAGCAGCCCCAAACCTGCGCCACAACCGCCCGCGCCTTTCAAACCACCGAGGATGGGGCTACACACAGCCACACCACAGTCGCCAACCAGTCGCCACGGCAGCGCCGCAAACCACGGCCAAACTGCAGCTACCGCGCGCTACAGCCTGGGTCGGCCCGCCGAGAATCGCCGCCCCCGCCCAAATGCCGCCCCCACAGCCCCAGCCGACGACCCGCCACAATGGCCAAACCTTCGGCAAAACTCCCACACCGTCGCCGCGGCAGCCCGGCCAGCGCGGCCGGCGCCACAGCCACACAAGCCGAGGCGTGCGGCGATGACGGCCGTGCAAACGCGCCTCCGCCGCCCCATCGCCTTCCGTCGCCCTCCCGCCGTTTCCCGATCGGCCCGCAGCCGTCGGGCCACATCGCGCGCCGTCCTCCTCCTCTCGCCCGCCAACATTCACAGCCGTTTCTCAACAATTGCCCGCCGCAAACGGACGCCGCCTGCGCAACAGGCGCCGCCGCCCCTCGCCGCTTCCGACCCAACCCCTCGACCGAGGCAAACCGCAATCCGAATCTACAGACCAACCCAATCTGCCGTCAAGCACACACGACAGCCGACCTTACACGTTACGCGTTACACATTACGTTTACACGTCTACGTTAGGTTAGGTTAGGTGGACGTGGGTTAGGTTAAGGGGACTTGGGTTAGGTTAAGCGTCAAACTTAGGTTAAGCATTCAAACACGTCAGGCGTCAGAGGTTAGGTTAGGTTAGGTTAGGTTAGGTTACACGTTAGGTTAAGGGGTCGGTGCTAGGTTAAGAAGCGTCAAACGTAGGTTAAAAAAGCGTTCAAACGTGAGGCGTGAGCCGGACAGCTTACCTTACGTAGACGTTAGGGGCTCACAGGCTGAGCTCACCTCGCCACACCACAGGTTAGGTTAGGTTAGGTTCGGTTCGGTTCGGTTCGCTCGGCTCAGCGTAAAGCGCCGAGGTCAGGGTTACGTTCGTTCACCTTCGGGCGCCACACTTTCGGTTGAAAGGTCGCGACGGGACGACGTCGGCAGGCACGCCGCAAACGAACAAAAACGTACAGACGACGTCGGAAACCGCCGACAGACGGGGGAGCAGCACGACCACGACCAGACACCGAGCGCGAACGAGACACACGCGAACCACCCCCACCGGCCAAAGGGCACCACACAACAACCCAGAGCACCACGTGTCGACACCAGAGCAACCCGCCGCTCACGCGACATGGCTGGCACCGAAGGGCAACCGCCCGCAACTGCGCTTTCCGCGCCGGCCCGGATGCACGTCGTGCTACAACAACACCACTACCGTACACAGCCGCTGTTCACAACATCACTATCAATGGCGCGCCCGCGGCTCGCCGCCGTCGCAGTCGCAGCCCCAACGCCAGCACCTTTGCACCACCATTCACACGCACCGCAACACAGCTCGCCGACACAGCCGAACAAAACAAACACCACACAACAACAGCAACAACGCCGCCGCCTCTACTTGTGCCGGCGACCCACCCCGCCGATGGCGCACCTTTCGCCAGCCGGCAATCGACACACACGCACCCACCCACCGGGGCCCAGTGCAAAAAAAAAAAAAAAAAAAAACACACAAAAACAAAAAAACCAAACAACACAAACGACACGGGAAGCGCACACCGCCACTTCGCGCGCACGCCACCAACCAGTCGTCGTCTCAAAATAACAAACACAAACAAAATAAACTAACAACTAGGGCAACACAAAACCAAAACGCCTCGCACGAACCGCCCACAAAAAGGACAAGCACACGCACAGCCTCTGCTGACGACCACGACGCAGCGGCACGCTGCTCCTGTCCCGCGCCCCGCGCCCCACTCGATTCACAACTCACGCGACACCGTCAACGACGGGCTCGCTTCCCGCAACCTACCACCTTTCCGCCACGACGCACAGCCCCAGCCCCACCCGACGACGCCCGTGGCAACGACTGCACTTTCACCACCGCCTCCCCCTTCCCCCCCCAAAACACACACACACACACACACACACACACACACACACACACACACAGCCAGCCAAAAACGCACTCGCGACCCACACATGCACGTGCATCGGCACACGCCAACCAGTCAACGTCGACAACCACACGCAAGGCTCGAAACGAAACCGGCGTCCTTCCACGTTGCCATCAAGCTACGCGACACAAGACACAAGGAACCAACACAACAGCCGGCCCCACTAATTCCCACTCTGACGCCGCAAAAAGCACACCGAAACCGCCAAACGCACGCACATTCCCCTTCGCACTGACACCACCGACCGGCTCGCTACCACACACCTCTCGGCAGCCGTTTCACGCCAATTCGCCACACCGCCCACACAGTCGACAAGCGCCCGCCCTGTACGGCACACGCAACGACGCAGCGCAGCAAAGGGCGCCCGCAACACATACCTCTCCGCCGCCCGACGCGCCAACCGCCACACCACACCGCCAGCCACTCGCAAATTGTGCACTGCCACCAGCCACACGTCCAACACGCCGCGCCGCCTCCGGCCGCCCGCCAGGGGGCGCTCACGTCCGCGACAACAGCGCGGCCCGCCGGGCCGGGCCGGGCCGGGCCGAACCGAACCGAGCCGCCGCTGCTCTGCACTCGGCACGGCCACACCCTGCTGCAGACCGGGCTCGTCCCTCTGTACGCGTCTGCCTGCGCATCAACACAACACGACCTTTTTTTTTTTCTCTCTACCGCCATCCCTCCTCCTCGCGTTTTACTCGTTGTTGCAGCAGCGGCGCACACCTACACATCCACAGCCCCAGCCGAGCCGGCCTCACCTCAGGGCCCGCCGCCAGCGTCTCCTCCTCGGGCACAGGTGCGGTGCTGTGGCCGCCCATCCAACCGCATTGCTGGCCGTCCAGCCACCAGGCGTTCCCACTGCCGCGAGCCACGCCGCGCACCGACCCTGCTGCAGAAAACGAAGCATAGCCAGAGACCGACCGATACACAAAGCAAGCCGTCGCCTCGCCTCTTGTCCTTCCTGCCTTCCTTCCGCCCCCGCCCTTCTCACACCACCGCCTCTCCACTTTCGCCCCCCCCCCCCCTCCTTTTTTTTTTTGTTTTCTTCTTTCTTTCTTTTGGCCCTCTCTCCTTCCCGCCATGGCGGTTACGGCACCGCCTGCAGCGGCAGATTTTTTGCGCCCACACGCCTACTCCTACCACCATTAACCTTGCCCTGCCCTGCCCTGCCCATCAACGTCGCAGTCGAACCGACGCTTGCCAACACACATTACGCGCCGCCGCCACAGCACCTTCCCTTCCCACAACACACCGACGTCATCACACGCACCCAAAACAGGGGCCACGACCGTGTTCCTCGCCCACTCCCATCCCGCACGGTACGCACATTCCCAACTACTACCGCGCACCCTCCCTTTCCAATCTGTGTGTCTCTGTGTCTGTGTCCTGTCCGCGCGTGACGCCTCCCAACATCCGCCGTCCCCCGTCCCGTTTTCGCCCCCATGCCGTCGTCGCGCCGCCTCCTCCCCGTCCACCGCCGCCCCTGTCCGCCCCGCACCACACCATACACCGCTGCTTGTCCCGGCCGTTGCCACCAAAGGCGCCGACCGCAAACGCGCCACGCCGCAGCCCCCGTGCGTCTCGCGCTCGCTTCCATCTCCGTGCCGACGCTGCCTCTCTTCCCACTCGCACTCGACCTCGACAACACAGTCTTTGGCTCCGCCACTGCGTGTTCCGGTGGTACGCACGCTGCAACACGTATGTATTCATTACCAGAGCGATGGCGAGGCATGACAGCATCTCTGTCTGACCAGAGAGTTCTTTATCGCTGCTAGTCGGCGCTTGGACCGCGCCAGACGACAGTAGTGGCACGCACCGGGTCGCCAGGAACAGTTGTTATATATATTGTAGCGCGAGTCGGGAGAGGTAGTAGTCGGTCGACAGTAGTAGCGGGTGGACGGTTGTACTGAGCGGGCGTCGGCGGCGTGCTCTGCTCGTCTCGCGACTCTGGTCACGGTTCGGGACGATGTATAGTATATTGTGTTATAATCAAAAGGTGGTGTGACGCTGCATTGCGCAAATCTGATAACGTATGTTCATTGTACTTATTTTGTTCAACAACAAAAGCCCCACTATTACTTTTTTTCTAAAGTAACTTTTGTCTCTTAACGAAAAACATTCACTTTTTAAAGACTACTTCCTATGGCATTTCCCTCCAAGGAGTGCAATTAATTACCAGCCAGCACTCATTCATTGCACACAGCTGTGTAAGGGGTATCTACAATTGAGGAGCGGATATAAATGCAATTTTTTGTTTTTTTTGTTTTTTTTTTTTGTGTGTGTGTGTTGTAACCTCCCAGCAAATTTTAAAATAATGGACAATGTTATTTACGGATGCCAATGGACATTGCGCTAATTGTAACCTCGCCCACAATGAGAGGTATTGAAAATGGCAACAAAAATGTGAAATTCGCAATCTGACTCAAATATAAAGTCTTCACACAACATTTAAAAAAGTCCGTTCAGTGACAAGAAACTTCAATTAAACCGAAATATCGGTCTTTGGCCCTGTGCAAAACAATCAGAATTAAAGTGTTACCTCCGAATAAATGGATGTCACATTTCTGCTCTGGTTGTTGCGCAGCGCTTGGAGGAACTGCATTGCAAATAGTAATATTCTCTTTTTTTGTGATTTTAGTGACATTTTTCTTCAAAGAAGTGGAATGAAATGTGAAGTGCAACGAACTCTTTAGTTCAATAAAAAATTAAATGTTTGAAAAATGCTTTTGAAATAAAAATTATTATTGGGGAACTTGTTGGAGAATAATTACAATAAATACAATTTTTCATTATCTAATGATTGTATTAATTAACAGTATACCTTATTCACCATCTTGACCAGTGTTGCCGACCGCCTACATCACACAACCGCACTCGGCTGCTACTACTGACCGACCGCTCTGCATGACGACTATTAGCGTACTGCACGCGACGACTACTGACAGAGTACAGCCCTCAACTACACAGAGCTACGGACTCGCAACGACTACTGACTGACTGACTGACTGACTGACTGACTGACTGACTGACTGACTGACTGACTGACTGACTGAGAACCGCTCGCAACACGCGCAGTCCAGCGCAAACTCTCTGGTCACAGATGCTACAATGTCTCGCCATCGCTACTATGTTACATACGTGTTTCAGTGTCTTTTTCATTGGGGTAACGATCTTTGGCTCTTTTTATTCTGAATACAGGGCCAAAGGTCAACGCTGCTGCCCTTATACAATTTATCAGGTTTCATTATGTCTGTTGCAATGTTACATACGGTTCACTCTTTCATTAATATTATCGTTGGGTTTGTTTTGTAGGGACGTTAACATTCTGGCACATTTTTATTATCATCGGACTCTCTGCTATTTGTGCAGGGAGGTTATACCTGGGTCCATTTACATTTTAATATTGATAGACTTTTTGTTTTCTTTTTTGTTTCTTGTTGTTTTTCCTTCTTTTTTTTTGTTGTTTTTTTTTTTTGTTTTGTTTTTCCCGCTCTCACCACCACCGCCGCATCACGCCTTCCGTTTTCTTGGTTTCTTTTCTGTTCTTCAACTGCTTCAACATCACCGCGCCCCATTTCCACACCACAGCCATCAGCCTCCAAGACGGGCGGGCGCAGTGTGCCATTTCCGGCGCACAAGCACACCCGTACGGTACTCTCCTCGCCCCCACGCCACCAACAACACAGCGACCACGCGGCTTTCAGGCACGGCACGGCACCGGCGAAATGCGCCGCCCCCGCCCCTCCGCGCATCCGTCCGTCTCGCCACGTTCACTGACAGCCGCGTCTGCGGCTACACCACGACAACCACAACACAACACCGCTCCCCTCCCTGGCAACTCACATTGTTTTTCTCCTCCTCTTTTGCACAAACCACAACGCCGAGCACAGGCGCAAGCCACCCACACCGCGCCCCTCCCCGTCCCGTCTTTGGCCGCCGCTCCTCGTTTCCTCGTTTGCCCCCTCCCATCTCCCGAAATGCCATGCCATGCCAGCAGCGTTACGCATGCCCCTCCCCTGTCCACACAACACTACCGCCTAACGAACAGCCTTTTCCGGGCCACATCCAGGGCACGCCCACCTCCAAACACTGCCAATTCACGGACACACACACACACACACACACACTCACTTTCTCGACACCTTTCTGTACGGAGGGTGCGTCATCTCGACCGTGACAGAGTGACGGCAACTATCGACGATCCATTTCCCCCCACTGGTAAAACATGTCCACTAACACCTACATACATCATTCAAGTACACAGACAATAGCATACACACAATGGGAGGGCACACGAACATGGACGGCACGGCACTGTCATACACTCTTCCTCAGAACCATATCAACAAACGTTACGTACATCCGGGAAAGCGAAAGCGAAAGCCCAATGCAGCCGTCAAAGGTAACGTTCACCACGGCAGACACTTGCAGCCGCGCCGCCGTTAAACGCATTTCAGTGCGGCTCCAATACGCCTCCGACACGGGAACGTTCCGTTGCTCTACGAATGCGTTTCTCCCCTTTTTCCCTTCCTCTCTCTTTTGCCCCCCCTCCTTGCACTCTTGCCTCATTCCTCACGTTCTGCCCAGACATTCGACCGATCAAAGTCAACCTTTCGTTACCGTTCTCAGCGCGACGGTGTACAACAGTATGACGGGTGTGCCCAAGACTTCGGTTCAGTTGCGTGACGCCGGTCTATCGCGCCGATCGACAGTTACTCAGGGGGCGACGCATCGGACCACGTCACCGACACACAAAACACTTTCAAACAAACAAATACATACCGGATGGACACAGACAAACACGTGTACAGACATTCGCCAAACAAACGACCGCCGCCGTCGTCGTCTAGCGTGCATCTTGAATGACGACATCGGTGTGCGTGCGTCGTACGCAATCAGTCAGACACGGCTATCAAACATCAGAGTCGAATGGTACATCATCGTGCGTGTCGCCGTACACGTACAGTACAATACAACAACAATGCGTCTTAATGGCACGTTCATTTCAACGTCACTCACACACCTCCACGCTGCAGTTACGTCGCACCATTGTCAAACTCGGCGTACAGCAAAGGGAATAGTGGGCGGCAAAAAAAAAACCAAACAAAAACATTTCACATTTCACCCTCGCCATGTATGATGTGCAAAAAAACAAACCCGCAAACGGCCGTCGTTACGGTGACACAAAAGTCGCCGATCACACTGTCCCCCCTCGCAGACGGGTAACACACACACACACACACACACACACACACCAACAACACCAATGGGTCAAAAACCACGCCAACGAGGCGTGCCACCATTCCACGCCACGGCGACCAACCTCGTGGCCGTACCCCGCGCAACACGCTTTGACGCGCCCCCCCCCCCCCATCCACAATCAAAATGCACACATACATCACAGCCGTCCACACAAACAACAACAAAAATTCCGCCCTTCCCGCAAAAGGCAAGTTGGTGGCCCTGAAAAGGGCCGTTTTGCCGCTCTCGCAACGGAGGAGCCTTCTCTCTCCATCCTTCCTTCCATTCCAGAGCCACCTCCTTACTTGGAGCTCGTGTACTTGGTCACCGCCTTCGTGCCCTCGCTCACGGCGTGCTTGGCCAGCTCGCCAGGCAGCAACAGCCGCACAGCGGTCTGGATCTCGCGGGACGTGATGGTCGAGCGCTTGTTGTAGTGCGCCAGGCGAGACGCCTCGGCCGCAATGCGCTCGAAAATGTCGTTCACGAAGCTGTTCATGATGCTCATCGCCTTCGACGAGATGCCCGTGTCAGGGTGCACCTGCTTCAGCACCTTGTAGATGTAGATGGCATAGCTCTCCTTCCTCTTGCGCTTCTTCTTCTTGTCGCCCTTCGAAATGTTCTTCTGCGCCTTGCCAGCCTTCTTGGCGGCCTTCCCGCTAGTCTTGGGCGGCATCTCGAACCAACGTACGGCAGCAGCAACACCAGTAGCAAGCGCTCCGCTCTAGTCAGCGTCTCCCCACACAGTGGCACCCGCCGACATGAAATGGCTGGGTCTATACCCATGGTGTACTTGAAGAACCAGCGTCCTTGAAACGCTCTGTCTTACGAGGTGTTCCTTTATGGTGCGGATTCAGGGTTATATTTGGTATTGGCTAGGGGTCGGTTTTCCCCTGGATAGATGATGGTTGTGGAGGCGGCAGCGATGATGGTGTAAATGTATGTTTGCACATGAATTTATATGACTAACGCCTGAATTGGCGATGGATGGTGGCGATTGGTGCTCTCTGGCCAGGGTTTTCATCCCTTCCCAGAGAGTTGATGAGTTGGTGTGGTGATGCATTGGATGATTCGTAGAATTTTAATGATTTTTGTTTTATGAGGTGATAAAATGATGGCTGTCCTAACATTGCTCTGATCTCCTCATTGCTCGAGAACCATGGAGCGTCTGCAACTATACGGAAGGCTTTGTTCTGGATGATTTCCAACTGTTTAAGGTTGGTGTCTGCTGCCATACTCCACGCTTCTGAACCGTAGAGCATGGCTGGCAGGATGATCGTTTTCCAAATTTTGAGCTTGGCAGGTATTGTGAGTCCCCTGCCTTTAAGGAGAGGATATAACTGAAAGAGCCGGGCGGAGCCCTTGTTTCTGGCCTCTTTAATGTGATGCACAAATGTCAGATTCTTATCCAGTTTTAGCCCGAGGTAGGTAACTACTTCTCTCCAGGGTAGTACCTGGTTGTTGTGCGTGATGTTCACTATGGGGCGTTTGATTTTGTGGCTGAATAAGATAGTCTGGCATTTGTCTGCGTTTATCTTTATCTTCCATAGATTGCACCACTTTGTCACTTTGTCTAGGTGTCGTTGTAGGCGGTAGGCTAAATAGTTGATGTTTCTGCCACTGTGGTATAATGCAGTATCATCTGCATATAGGGCAATGTTGCCGCCCGGCTCCTTCGGCAGATCGTTTGTGTATAGTAGATATAGGAGGGGGCCAAGCACAGATCCCTGTGGGACACCCGCTTCTATTTGTTTTAGCTCGCTGTTTGCTCGGTCAACTGTAGAGTAGAATTTTCTTTCCACCAGGAAAGAGTGGACTATTTTAAGCAGGTGAAGTGGGCAGTTCATCTTCGACAGTTTGTATAGCAGACCGCCATGCCAAACCCGGTCGAACGCTTTTTCAATGTCCAGGAAAATGGCAGCTGTGCTATTGCCCTGGCTCTTCTCTGTGCAGATGTGCTCCACCAGACGAATGGCTTGTTGTGTTGTGCTATGCCCAGCACGAAATCCAAATTGCTCGGCGATAAGGATGTTGTTGGCGGATAGGAATTGTAGTAGGGAGTTTTGGATGAGGATTTCAAGTAATTTTGATAGATGGTTGAGCAGGGAGATTGGTCGATGGTTTTGAGGGAATAGGTGATCTTTATTTGGTTTTGGGATTGAAATTACTTTAGCAACCTTCCAGGTTGAAGGGAAATACTGAGTTGTAAGACAATTATTTAGGATGGCAGTGAGATGGGAGATTGCAGGTTGGGGGAGGGCCTTAAGGAAGGGTGGTTTGATGTTGTCAGGACCAGGGGCTTTTGCAGAGCCGATTCGCCTGATGATAGCTGCAACTACACGCTCGCTAGTCAGTTCGAAGGTCGTGTCGGACCTGGCGCGAAGTCTGCGATGGAGGTGTCGTTCCACCCGCTGTTCCAGGGCATCTGCTTCGTCCTCGTCGTCCTCTATGACATTCTCCTGGAATTGGAGCTCGAGGGTGTTTGACATGGCAGTCGCTTTGTCCTCTGGTGTGTAAACCAACCCGTTCTGCCCGTGTAGTGGTCTGTTGGCTTTGTGGGGTTGCCGCCTAGCTTTTATTATCCCCCAGAACTTTTCCGGATTTCTCTCAGCTGCCTGAAGACTTTGTTCCCACCTGGAACATCTCAGGAGTTTCAGTCTTGTCTGTATTTCATGGCCCATCTGGGTCATGCGTCTCCTATCCTGAGGGTCTCGGAAGGTCTGCCATCTTTTACGCGTGCGGTTTTTGTCCGATATTAGCTGTGCTAGTTCTGGGGGCAGGTTGGATCGCCCATTGTTATGTGTGATTTTGGTGGTGGCAGCCTTTCCACACGCCTTGATAATGTTGGTAAACTCCTCTATGGCTAGATCTATTTCCGCGTGGGTTGGCATGTCTGGAGCATGGTCTGGGATGTGTGAGGCAACCAGTTGCTTGTATCTCTCCCAGTCAGTGTACAGTGTTGTGTGTACTCTGTTGTTGGGAACGTCCTGATCTCCCTCAAATCTGAGTACCACAGGGCTGTGATCTGAGTTAAGACTGTTGACAACTTCTGTAGTGGTTGCTAGATTGATATTTTTTAGTAAAAATATGTCAAGTATGTCTGGTCGACACCTTGAATCATACGGGAAGTGAGTAGGCTCGTCTGGAGAGACAACCTGCACTGCTGGATGGTTATCAAGATACCTTAATAACCGATTTCCACTGGTGTTCGTGGTGCGGCAACCCCATGCCCTGTGCTTGGCGTTCAGGTCCCCTCCTACTATTGTATTGTGACTGCCATTCAGGAGACCGTCCAGGTCGTGGGGAAATAGTGTTGTGCTCGGTGGATGGTATACTGCCACCAGGTGTGTGGGGCGGTTGTTGAGAACAACCTCTACCGCTGTTGCCTCTGTGTTAATCAGTCTTGGTACAGGTACCTGGCGATGGCATATGCGCCGTTTTATTAGGATACCTGTACCGCCACCTTGCCTGTTAGGACGGTCCGTCCTAATTAGTTGATAGTTGCGGACCTGAAAGGTGTCGTCAGGGGTGAGATGGGTCTCACTGAGGAGAGCCACATCGATTCCATGATCGTCCAAGAACATCTCGAGCTCGAACCTGTCGTGATAGATGCCATCTGCATTCCAGATGGCGATGGTGATATGTTGCTTCTCATCTTCATTTGCCATTGGAAAGCAGTGGTAGGATGTTGGTGGCGAGTATTGTGATTGTTGAAATTAAGTCTGGGGCTGCTGCTACTTTGGTGCATAGCTGGGTTATGCCTTCAAGGACGGCTGGTGAAATGAGGGACTTAATGAGCGCCCAAATCTTTGATAGGAACTGGAGTGGCTGTTCTTGTTCGATCTGAACAGAACTTTCCTGTGCAGTGGTCTGGCCACTGACGATGTTAGTAGTGTTGTTGGAATCTGCTGGTGCAGCTGTGGCTTGGGCGGATTCGGTGGGTATGGCTTGGGCTGGTATGGCCCTTGGTGGTTGTACATTTGTAGCCTTTGATGTTGAGGGCAGTGGCGTTGTCTCTGCCTTCTTTGTTTCAGGTTGGGTTGGGATGGGGAGGGGTGTGGTTTGTGCGGGAGAGACGACCTGTGGGGGTGGGGTTCTTTTTACAGGCAGAGTTGCCTTGAGGGGGGATCTTTGCGGCTTTGGTTTAGGGGTATTTGAGGGGGGAGGAGTGCGCCCAGTTTTCACAACCTCGGCTAAGGTTCTAATGCCGGTAGGGCTATCGTCTTGGTGTGACTGATGTTGTGGAGTGGATGGTTCTGTACTCCTCTGGGTTTGAGTAGGGTTGGGAGGACTTGTTTCTGCTCTAGTAGGAGTCGGGGATGGTGGGGGGTTTACTTCTTCCATGGATAGTGCTGGAGGGGGGTTGGAGTTTTTCTGTGGCGCCCTAGGAAGTGGTTCCTGCCTTCTAGGAGCTGATGCTCGCTGTCGCTCCCACGCCTGGACGATCTTCAGTCGTTCTGGGCAGCCCCTGAAGGAGGCTGGATGGTTGCCCCTACAGTTGGCACATATGGCCGGTTCTTCTCTTTTCTTTGTGCAGGCGCCAGAAAGATGCGGTCCTGCACATTTAACGCACCTGGGGGCGAGTTCGCATTGGTTTGCCCCATGTCGAAATCTCTGGCATAGATAGCACTGTGTCGGCCCACTTGGTTTTTGGTATAATTCTATGGTAACCTTCATATGAAGTAGTCTCTCCACTTTGAATATTTTCCTAGCCTCCGCCGTGTTCAATAGATTGACCTGGAAATTGGCCGTTTTTCGTCTTGGCGCTGATACTATGTTTCCAGAGTCATCGATTTCTGTCTGCGGCTTAGACATTTGGAACACGTCTTGCACCGGAAAGCCCTTCTCGGCGAGTGCGTTCTTGACGTCCTCTGGGGTCCAGTAGGGCGTCAGTCTTTTAACGACGACCTTCAGTGTACTCTTCGGGTCGTCGTTGTACGTGAAGAATTCTAGATTACGCTTCCTGAATTCTTGCTTGAGGTATTGGAAATCCTCTGGGTTAGTAGCCTGATAGACAATGCTATCACCCTTGTACGTGGTACTGAGGGCACCCATTAGCTTTCCTTGAATTTGTCCTATCAAGGTCGTGTACCCTTTGGTCTCGAACACAGTGATAGGGGGAACCCTTCGACCTCTGTTAGTTCTTTGGTTTCTATTTTGTGTGGGGCCCCCTTGCGCCTGGGGAGCTACTGTACTTATTTTCTCCTGTCCCCTGTTGCCGCCCTCTGACGTCGTCTGGGTGGCCTTTGGCGTTGGTGCTGCGCTTTCTGCGTTCGCACTGATATCTGTTGGTTTTTGGGGGCGGTCAGATTTCGTGATTTCGATTTCTGTGCCCTGGCATTGCTGTGGCAGAACAGGATTTACCTGTTCTGCCGTTTCGACGTGTTTTGGGTTTTCTTTTGCTGAGGCAGGTGGCGTGTGCAGTTGAATTTCTTCTGCAATAGCGGGTTGCAGGGGCTGCCCAGATTTTTCCTGTTTTTGAAGCAGCCTCCCGCTTCGCCGCAGACGTCCCTCGCCCAGTGACGAGATAGAGCTGCTGTCACTGTCGGTGGCAATGACAAGATTGTCAGAGTCCGAGCTAGTGACTGAAGATGGTGATGGGGGTGGGTGGTCCATAGATGAAGAAAGAGATGATGATGTAGTCGCGATAGATGTCGGGTCCACACTGTGTGAGTCGCCGCTTGGATGTCGATCCTGTGGGTGCCCCATAGTGGGGCAACCGTGAAACGAAACGGTTTACTGAATTTGTCCTATATTTCGACAATTTCCGTGCCAGTGACCTTTCCCTACACCTAGCAGGCGCGGGATACCACCAAGGGCCTCACAGTCAGTCTGTTTGACTGTGTGGCTCGGCGGGTCCCTGGACTGCAGCTTCCCTAACACCTATGGCACAGAAATTCTCGAACAATATCGCTGATTTATAGTCGCCTACTTGCGGCGTGATGTTCTTCTTTCTTCTCGATCTATCCCATGTCAGAACGAGCGCTCAGTGGTCCAGAATTCCGTCCCCGGTCTTGAGTGTGCAGCACGACTTTTGCTTTTCTAGAATCGACAGTTTTGCTTTTCCTGAAAAAACACACTCGACCACGTCCGGAAACCCAGAACAAAGCGCGACCCGCTAGCCCTGACGGTACGGCAAAACACGCCGCTATAGCGCGAGCACGCAAGGCGGCGACCAAGCACACGAGAAGCAAGCAACGAGGCGAGCTCTGGACAAAGGCGGCGAGAGCGCGCGGTGGGAATTTCCAGGGCTGGGAGCACAATAGCGGCGCGGAGCACAGGTAGACGCACGTCCGTCCGCTTCGCAGTCCCACCTCGGAATCCTGGCTGGCACCCGCCGCCAGCCGCCGCCGCACCTTTACCAGCTCGCCCTGTTGCGGCCGCCGACCAATGGGGCGCGCGCGCAACCGGCCGCCGCACCCGAGCCCATAAAGCACCCCCACCCCGGCTGCGCCGGCACGCACTCCGCTGCTCGACTCGCTGCCGCTCGCACCGGTCGTTTTTCGTTTCCGTTTCGTGTGCACCGTCGCTAGCCCATCGCCATGTCCGGACGCGGAAAGGGAGGCAAAGTCAAGGGCAAGTCAAAGTCCCGCTCAAGCAGGGCTGGGCTCCAGTTCCCGGTCGGCAGAATCCACCGCCTCCTGCGCAAGGGAAACTACGCAGAGCGCGTCGGCGCCGGGGCCCCCGTCTACCTCGCCGCCGTCATGGAGTACCTCGCGGCTGAGGTGCTCGAGCTGGCCGGAAACGCGGCCCGCGACAACAAGAAGACGCGCATCATCCCGCGCCACCTGCAGCTTGCCATCCGCAACGACGAGGAGCTCAACAAGCTCCTGTCGGGCGTCACCATCGCACAGGGTGGTGTCCTGCCCAACATCCAGGCCGTCCTGCTGCCAAAGAAGACCGAGAAGAAGGCCTAAAGGAGGCCAGGCAATCGCAGCGCCGCGTGCTCCCCTGCACGCAACGCGCTTTGCCGGCTCGGCCCACAACAATCGGCCCTTTTCAGGGCCACCACACAAACCTACGTCCAAAGCAAAATTTCAGTCGTCCTCGCCGCACCTTGTTTTGTTTTAACTTTGCACAGCCGCCGCCGGCGCACGTCCGCCATCTTGTCGTCCACACAGCCCGTGTGGCCCAACACACACACACACACACACACACATTTTGCACCGTCGCAGTCGCCTTCCAAACCGACAACGGCAGCAATAATGACCATTGTTAAAGGGAGGCGTGTCGACACACCGCCCTCCACTCCCGCGCGCAACGGCCGTCGACACGAACGAAACAGCTGATCCGGCCGCCTATGCCCACACGCCTTGCCTCGGAAACCCCAACGCCGCCGCAAACAAACACACAGAGACAAACCACGCAAGCAAATAATCACCGCCTCTCGCACAACAACACACAGCCCGCCATCTCCGTCGCGATCGATACAAAGACACACAATAACAAACACACAAACGAAGCAGCTCCACACACAGCCAGCCACATGACACGTTTCCTTTCCTTCTCCCCTCCCAGTCACATCACGTCGCTCAAACGGAAAGAAACAAACAAACAAACAACACAGCGCACACACGCAGCAACAACACAGACTCTTTCGCACTTTTCAACTTCCGAACAGTGTGGTGGCCCTGAAAAGGGCCGTTTTCTAGTCTCTCCCACCCACAAGCACGGCCGCGGGAAGGCCAGCGCCCGCTGCGACGCAGCCTAACCGCCGAAACCGTACAGGGTGCGCCCCTGCCTCTTCAGGGCGTACACCACGTCCATGGCCGTCACAGTCTTGCGCTTGGCGTGCTCAGTGTACGTCACCGCGTCGCGGATCACGTTCTCCAGGAACACCTTCAGCACCCCGCGGGTCTCCTCGTAGATCAGACCAGAGATGCGCTTCACGCCGCCCCTGCGAGCCAGGCGGCGGATGGCGGGCTTCGTGATGCCCTGGATGTTGTCGCGCAACACCTTGCGGTGCCGCTTGGCGCCACCCTTGCCGAGCCCCTTTCCTCCCTTGCCGCGGCCTGTCATCCTTCCTTCCTTCCTCGGGCAAAGCAACAACGTGCACACACAAACAGCAGCTGCAGCGGCTGGCGAGTCGGCTACGGTCTGCGCCCAGCGCGCCCGCCGCCCCCCTATATAGACTCTGGCCCGCCCTCCCCCCACCACGCGCAACCGAGGGCATATAAGCGCAGCACGGAGGCGCGCGGGCCCGTTGTCAAGGCAGCACCGGACGCCGCGCCGCACCTAACCTCCACGCACGCCGCTCCGCTACCGCTACCGCTACCGCCATGGCCCGCACAAAGCAAACGGCCCGCAAGTCCACCGGCGGAAAGGCGCCGCGCAAACAGCTCGCCACCAAGGCGGCGAGGAAGAGCGCGCCCGCCACCGGAGGCGTCAAGAAGCCCCACCGCTACAGGCCGGGCACCGTCGCCCTGCGAGAAATCAGGCGCTACCAGAAGAGCACAGAGCTGCTCATCCGCAAGCTGCCATTCCAGCGCCTAGTGCGCGAGATCGCCCAGGACTTCAAGACCGACCTGCGCTTCCAGAGCTCCGCAGTCATGGCCCTGCAGGAGGCCAGCGAGGCCTACCTCGTCGGCCTCTTCGAAGACACCAACCTGTGCGCAATCCACGCCAAGCGCGTCACCATCATGCCCAAGGACATCCAGCTCGCGCGCCGCATCCGCGGCGAGCGCGCCTAAACCGCGCCGCGGCACCGCACCGCACAAACAAAAACGGCCCTTTTCAGGGCCACTAACGTCTCTCCGTCGCGAGCAAACTTTGTCGGTCGCCTGCCTCTCGCCCCGCAACCCAAAAACAAAAACCACCACTTCCCGTCCGTCCGCCACACCCGCTCACTCTGCCTGCCTGCTAGCAGCGCGCAACAATCACACATCATCCCTCCCCGGCGCTCAAAGCGCACAATGCCCAACGGCCGACGTCACACCGCACGGGTGGCTGGCCGGCCGCCGCCGCTTTCGTTTCGAAAACAAAAAAACCCGCACTCCACTCCGACGGCCAACGGCCAGGCAGGCGCGCTCGCTCGCTCTACACGCCACCGAAATCCCCGCCGACTCCTTCCGCATCTCAACGTGCCCCCCGTTGCAAAACATAACACACACACACACACACACACAAAGGAACAAAACAAAACCAAGACCAGACACGACTCGACAAGACAGACATCCGAGAAGAACGAACGCAGGCAAGCCAACCAACGTATTCAAACAAAACAACGTGACAGAAAACCAACCGTCGGCCGCCGCCACAAACACGGCGACAATCAACCACGACAACAACAACAACAACAACAACAACAACAACACCGCTTACCGCTACCGCCGCCCACACCCGCCACCGACCCCCGCAATCCAACCACCACGGCACGCAAACAGCATCCCCACGGGCATACAGAAACGCCAGACAGACACCCACACCAAACGCAACACGACAATCAAAACCTTCCCCGACGTGCTTTGATGGCCCTGAGAAGGGCCGTTTTGGGCCGCGCGTCTCTTGCGCGCCACTAGACGACGACGGGGGGTGGGGACGACGGAGTCAAGCGCCAAACCCTTCCTTTCCCATCTCTTTCTCCTCTACTCTACTTCTTCTTCTTGGGCGAAGCCTTCGCCTTAGACGGCGTCGTCGCCTTCTTCGGGCGCGGCGCCTTCGGCTTCTTCGTCGGAACCTTGGCGGCCTTCTTCGCCTTCGACGGCGACTTGGCCTTGGCCGGCTTGGCCGCAGCCGCCTTCTTCGCACCCGCGGGAGCGGCCGACGCCGCAGACGCCTTCTTGGCGGCGCCCGCCTTCCGACCGGTCGCCGCCTTCACGCCACCAGCCTTCTTTGCGCCGGCCGCACGGGCGCCCTTCTTCTCCTTGCTGGCCGGAGCGGCGCGCTTCTTCTTGGCACCGCCAGCACGAGCCTTGCCGCCCTCGGCCGCCCCCCCGCCGCCGGCGCCGGCAAGCTTGAACGAGCCGGACGCGCCCTTCCCCTTCGTCTGCACCAGCTCGCCCGCCACGACGGCCGACTTGAGGTACTTCTTGATAAACGGCGCCAGCTTCTCCGCGTCCAGCTTGTAGTGCGCGGCTATGTACTTCTTGATCGCCTGCAGCGACGACCCGCCGCGCTCCTTCAGACTCTTGATGGCGGCCGTCACCATCTCAGAGGTGCGCGGGTGCGCAGGCTTGGCGCGCGGCTTCTTCGCAGACGACGCAGACTTGGCCTTCTTCGTAGTGCCGGTGGCGGCGGGTGCCGCAGCAGTCTCGTTCGTAGCCGCCTGATCTGCCATTTCGACGACGCGCGTAACACACAGCGAGAGCGAGCGGGACGGCAGGCAGGCACGCAAGCACAGCACAGCAGCAGAGCAGAGAATCACAAGGCCCAGCCAGTGTCGCGGGCGGGCGCGGACGGCCGAGAGAGCGGCCGCCACTCTGCGCGCCGCCGCGCCGCGCCTCCCGCGCTTGCTACCGCCCAACGTCCGACAGCCTGTGCGGAGCAGCCCCAAACCTGCGCCACAACCGCCCGCGCCTTTCAAACCACCGAGGATGGGGCTACACACAGCCACACCACAGTCGCCAACCAGTCGCCACGGCAGCGCCGCAAACCACGGCCAAACTGCAGCTACCGCGCGCTACAGCCTGGGTCGGCCCGCCGAGAATCGCCGCCCCCGCCCAAATGCCGCCCCCACAGCCCCAGCCGACGACCCGCCACAATGGCCAAACCTTCGGCAAAACTCCCACACCGTCGCCGCGGCAGCCCGGCCAGCGCGGCCGGCGCCACAGCCACACAAGCCGAGGCGTGCGGCGATGACGGCCGTGCAAACGCGCCTCCGCCGCCCCATCGCCTTCCGTCGCCCTCCCGCCGTTTCCCGATCGGCCCGCAGCCGTCGGGCCACATCGCGCGCCGTCCTCCTCCTCTCGCCCGCCAACATTCACAGCCGTTTCTCAACAATTGCCCGCCGCAAACGGACGCCGCCTGCGCAACAGGCGCCGCCGCCCCTCGCCGCTTCCGACCCAACCCCTCGACCGAGGCAAACCGCAATCCGAATCTACAGACCAACCCAATCTGCCGTCAAGCACACACGACAGCCGACCTTACACGTTACGCGTTACACATTACGTTTACACGTCTACGTTAGGTTAGGTTAGGTGGACGTGGGTTAGGTTAAGGGGACTTGGGTTAGGTTAAGCGTCAAACTTAGGTTAAGCATTCAAACACGTCAGGCGTCAGAGGTTAGGTTAGGTTAGGTTAGGTTAGGTTACACGTTAGGTTAAGGGGTCGGTGCTAGGTTAAGAAGCGTCAAACGTAGGTTAAAAAAGCGTTCAAACGTGAGGCGTGAGCCGGACAGCTTACCTTACGTAGACGTTAGGGGCTCACAGGCTGAGCTCACCTCGCCACACCACAGGTTAGGTTAGGTTAGGTTCGGTTCGGTTCGGTTCGCTCGGCTCAGCGTAAAGCGCCGAGGTCAGGGTTACGTTCGTTCACCTTCGGGCGCCACACTTTCGGTTGAAAGGTCGCGACGGGACGACGTCGGCAGGCACGCCGCAAACGAACAAAAACGTACAGACGACGTCGGAAACCGCCGACAGACGGGGGAGCAGCACGACCACGACCAGACACCGAGCGCGAACGAGACACACGCGAACCACCCCCACCGGCCAAAGGGCACCACACAACAACCCAGAGCACCACGTGTCGACACCAGAGCAACCCGCCGCTCACGCGACATGGCTGGCACCGAAGGGCAACCGCCCGCAACTGCGCTTTCCGCGCCGGCCCGGATGCACGTCGTGCTACAACAACACCACTACCGTACACAGCCGCTGTTCACAACATCACTATCAATGGCGCGCCCGCGGCTCGCCGCCGTCGCAGTCGCAGCCCCAACGCCAGCACCTTTGCACCACCATTCACACGCACCGCAACACAGCTCGCCGACACAGCCGAACAAAACAAACACCACACAACAACAGCAACAACGCCGCCGCCTCTACTTGTGCCGGCGACCCACCCCGCCGATGGCGCACCTTTCGCCAGCCGGCAATCGACACACACGCACCCACCCACCGGGGCCCAGTGCAAAAAAAAAAAAAAAAAAAACACACAAAAACAAAAAAACCAAACAACACAAACGACACGGGAAGCGCACACCGCCACTTCGCGCGCACGCCACCAACCAGTCGTCGTCTCAAAATAACAAACACAAACAAAATAAACTAACAACTAGGGCAACACAAAACCAAAACGCCTCGCACGAACCGCCCACAAAAAGGACAAGCACACGCACAGCCTCTGCTGACGACCACGACGCAGCGGCACGCTGCTCCTGTCCCGCGCCCCGCGCCCCACTCGATTCACAACTCACGCGACACCGTCAACGACGGGCTCGCTTCCCGCAACCTACCACCTTTCCGCCACGACGCACAGCCCCAGCCCCACCCGACGACGCCCGTGGCAACGACTGCACTTTCACCACCGCCTCCCCCTTCCCCCCCCAAAACACACACACACACACACACACACACACACACACACACACACAGCCAGCCAAAAACGCACTCGCGACCCACACATGCACGTGCATCGGCACACGCCAACCAGTCAACGTCGACAACCACACGCAAGGCTCGAAACGAAACCGGCGTCCTTCCACGTTGCCATCAAGCTACGCGACACAAGACACAAGGAACCAACACAACAGCCGGCCCCACTAATTCCCACTCTGACGCCGCAAAAAGCACACCGAAACCGCCAAACGCACGCACATTCCCCTTCGCACTGACACCACCGACCGGCTCGCTACCACACACCTCTCGGCAGCCGTTTCACGCCAATTCGCCACACCGCCCACACAGTCGACAAGCGCCCGCCCTGTACGGCACACGCAACGACGCAGCGCAGCAAAGGGCGCCCGCAACACATACCTCTCCGCCGCCCGACGCGCCAACCGCCACACCACACCGCCAGCCACTCGCAAATTGTGCACTGCCACCAGCCACACGTCCAACACGCCGCGCCGCCTCCGGCCGCCCGCCAGGGGGCGCTCACGTCCGCGACAACAGCGCGGCCCGCCGGGCCGGGCCGGGCCGGGCCGAACCGAACCGAGCCGCCGCTGCTCTGCACTCGGCATGGCCACACCCTGCTGCAGACCGGGCTCGTCCCTCTGTACGCGTCTGCCTGCGCATCAACACAACACGACCTTTTTTTTTTTCTCTCTACCGCCATCCCTCCTCCTCGCGTTTTACTCGTTGTTGCAGCAGCGGCGCACACCTACACATCCACAGCCCCAGCCGAGCCGGCCTCACCTCAGGGCCCGCCGCCAGCGTCTCCTCCTCGGGCACAGGTGCGGTGCTGTGGCCGCCCATCCAACCGCATTGCTGGCCGTCCAGCCACCAGGCGTTCCCACTGCCGCGAGCCACGCCGCGCACCGACCCTGCTGCAGAAAACGAAGCATAGCCAGAGACCGACCGATACACAAAGCAAGCCGTCGCCTCGCCTCTTGTCCTTCCTGCCTTCCTTCCGCCCCCGCCCTTCTCACACCACCGCCTCTCCACTTTCGCCCCCCCCCCCCCTCCTTTTTTTTTTTGTTTTCTTCTTTCTTTCTTTCTTTCTTTTGGCCCTCTCTCCTTCCCGCCATGGCGGTTACGGCACCGCCTGCAGCGGCAGATTTTTTGCGCCCACACGCCTACTCCTACCACCATTAACCTTGCCCTGCCCTGCCCTGCCCATCAACGTCGCAGTCGAACCGACGCTTGCCAACACACATTACGCGCCGCCGCCACAGCACCTTCCCTTCCCACAACACACCGACGTCATCACACGCACCCAAAACAGGGGCCACGACCGTGTTCCTCGCCCACTCCCATCCCGCACGGTACGCACATTCCCAACTACTACCGCGCACCCTCCCTTTCCAATCTGTGTGTCTCTGTGTCTGTGTCCTGTCCGCGCGTGACGCCTCCCAACATCCGCCGTCCCCCGTCCCGTTTTCGCCCCCATGCCGTCGTCGCGCCGCCTCCTCCCCGTCCACCGCCGCCCCTGTCCGCCCCGCACCACACCATACACCGCTGCTTGTCCCGGCCGTTGCCACCAAAGGCGCCGACCGCAAACGCGCCACGCCGCAGCCCCCGTGCGTCTCGCGCTCGCTTCCATCTCCGTGCCGACGCTGCCTCTCTTCCCACTCGCACTCGACCTCGACAACACAGTCTTTGGCTCCGCCACTGCGTGTTCCGGTGGTACGCACGCTGCAACACGTATGTATTCATTACCAGAGCGATGGCGAGGCATGACAGCATCTCTGTCTGACCAGAGAGTTCTTTATCGCTGCTAGTCGGCGCTTGGACCGCGCCAGACGACAGTAGTGGCACGCACCGGGTCGCCAGGAACAGTTGTTATATATATTGTAGCGCGAGTCGGGAGAGGTAGTAGTCGGTCGACAGTAGTAGCGGGTGGACGGTTGTACTGAGCGGGCGTCGGCGGCGTGCTCTGCTCGTCTCGCGACTCTGGTCACGGTTCGGGACGATGTATAGTATATTGTGTTATAATCAAAAGGTGGTGTGACGCTGCATTGCGCAAATCTGATAACGTATGTTCATTGTACTTATTTTGTTCAACAACAAAAGCCCCACTATTACTTTTTTTCTAAAGTAACTTTTGTCTCTTAACGAAAAACATTCACTTTTTAAAGACTACTTCCTATGGCATTTCCCTCCAAGGAGTGCAATTAATTACCAGCCAGCACTCATTCATTGCACACAGCTGTGTAAGGGGTATCTACAATTGAGGAGCGGATATAAATGCAATTTTTTGTTTTTTTTGTTTTTTTTTTTGTGTGTGTGTGTTGTAACCTCCCAGCAAATTTTAAAATAATGGACAATGTTATTTACGGATGCCAATGGACATTGCGCTAATTGTAACCTCGCCCACAATGAGAGGTATTGAAAATGGCAACAAAAATGTGAAATTCGCAATCTGACTCAAATATAAAGTCTTCACACAACATTTAAAAAAGTCCGTTCAGTGACAAGAAACTTCAATTAAACCGAAATATCGGTCTTTGGCCCTGTGCAAAACAATCAGAATTAAAGTGTTACCTCCGAATAAATGGATGTCACATTTCTGCTCTGGTTGTTGCGCAGCGCTTGGAGGAACTGCATTGCAAATAGTAATATTCTCTTTTTTTGTGATTTTAGTGACATTTTTCTTCAAAGAAGTGGAATGAAATGTGAAGTGCAACGAACTCTTTAGTTCAATAAAAAATTAAATGTTTGAAAAATGCTTTTGAAATAAAAATTATTATTGGGGAACTTGTTGGAGAATAATTACAATAAATACAATTTTTCATTATCTAATGATTGTATTAATTAACAGTATACCTTATTCACCATCTTGACCAGTGTTGCCGACCGCCTACATCACACAACCGCACTCGGCTGCTACTACTGACCGACCGCTCTGCATGACGACTATTAGCGTACTGCACGCGACGACTACTGACAGAGTACAGCCCTCAACTACACAGAGCTACGGACTCGCAACGACTACTGACTGACTGACTGACTGACTGACTGACTGACTGAGAACCGCTCGCAACACGCGCAGTCCAGCGCAAACTCTCTGGTCACAGATGCTACAATGTCTCGCCATCGCTACTATGTTACATACGTGTTTCAGTGTCTTTTTCATTGGGGTAACGATCTTTGGCTCTTTTTATTCTGAATACAGGGCCAAAGGTCAACGCTGCTGCCCTTATACAATTTATCAGGTTTCATTATGTCTGTTGCAATGTTACATACGGTTCACTCTTTCATTAATATTATCGTTGGGTTTGTTTTGTAGGGACGTTAACATTCTGGCACATTTTTATTATCATCGGACTCTCTGCTATTTGTGCAGGGAGGTTATACCTGGGTCCATTTACATTTTAATATTGATAGACTTTTTGTTTTCTTTTTTGTTTCTTGTTGTTTTTCCTTCTTTTTTTTTGTTGTTTTTTTTTTTGTTTTGTTTTTCCCGCTCTCACCACCACCGCCGCATCACGCCTTCCGTTTTCTTGGTTTCTTTTCTGTTCTTCAACTGCTTCAACATCACCGCGCCCCATTTCCACACCACAGCCATCAGCCTCCAAGACGGGCGGGCGCAGTGTGCCATTTCCGGCGCACAAGCACACCCGTACGGTACTCTCCTCGCCCCCACGCCACCAACAACACAGCGACCACGCGGCTTTCAGGCACGGCACGGCACCGGCGAAATGCGCCGCCCCCGCCCCTCCGCGCATCCGTCCGTCTCGCCACGTTCACTGACAGCCGCGTCTGCGGCTACACCACGACAACCACAACACAACACCGCTCCCCTCCCTGGCAACTCACATTGTTTTTCTCCTCCTCTTTTGCACAAACCACAACGCCGAGCACAGGCGCAAGCCACCCACACCGCGCCCCTCCCCGTCCCGTCTTTGGCCGCCGCTCCTCGTTTCCTCGTTTGCCCCCTCCCATCTCCCGAAATGCCATGCCATGCCAGCAGCGTTACGCATGCCCCTCCCCTGTCCACACAACACTACCGCCTAACGAACAGCCTTTTCCGGGCCACATCCAGGGCACGCCCACCTCCAAACACTGCCAATTCACGGACACACACACACACACACACACACTCACTTTCTCGACACCTTTCTGTACGGAGGGTGCGTCATCTCGACCGTGACAGAGTGACGGCAACTATCGACGATCCATTTCCCCCCACTGGTAAAACATGTCCACTAACACCTACATACATCATTCAAGTACACAGACAATAGCATACACACAATGGGAGGGCACACGAACATGGACGGCACGGCACTGTCATACACTCTTCCTCAGAACCATATCAACAAACGTTACGTACATCCGGGAAAGCGAAAGCGAAAGCCCAATGCAGCCGTCAAAGGTAACGTTCACCACGGCAGACACTTGCAGCCGCGCCGCCGTTAAACGCATTTCAGTGCGGCTCCAATACGCCTCCGACACGGGAACGTTCCGTTGCTCTACGAATGCGTTTCTCCCCTTTTTCCCTTCCTCTCTCTTTTGCCCCCCCTCCTTGCACTCTTGCCTCATTCCTCACGTTCTGCCCAGACATTCGACCGATCAAAGTCAACCTTTCGTTACCGTTCTCAGCGCGACGGTGTACAACAGTATGACGGGTGTGCCCAAGACTTCGGTTCAGTTGCGTGACGCCGGTCTATCGCGCCGATCGACAGTTACTCAGGGGGCGACGCATCGGACCACGTCACCGACACACAAAACACTTTCAAACAAACAAATACATACCGGATGGACACAGACAAACACGTGTACAGACATTCGCCAAACAAACGACCGCCGCCGTCGTCGTCTAGCGTGCATCTTGAATGACGACATCGGTGTGCGTGCGTCGTACGCAATCAGTCAGACACGGCTATCAAACATCAGAGTCGAATGGTACATCATCGTGCGTGTCGCCGTACACGTACAGTACAATACAACAACAATGCGTCTTAATGGCACGTTCATTTCAACGTCACTCACACACCTCCACGCTGCAGTTACGTCGCACCATTGTCAAACTCGGCGTACAGCAAAGGGAATAGTGGGCGGCAAAAAAAAAACCAAACAAAAACATTTCACATTTCACCCTCGCCATGTATGATGTGCAAAAAAACAAACCCGCAAACGGCCGTCGTTACGGTGACACAAAAGTCGCCGATCACACTGTCCCCCCTCGCAGACGGGTAACACACACACACACACACACACACACACACCAACAACACCAATGGGTCAAAAACCACGCCAACGAGGCGTGCCACCATTCCACGCCACGGCGACCAACCTCGTGGCCGTACCCCGCGCAACACGCTTTGACGCGCCCCCCCCCCACCCACAATCAAAATGCACACATACATCACAGCCGTCCACACAAACAACAACAACAATTCCGCCCTTCCCGCAAAAGGCAAGTTGGTGGCCCTGAAAAGGGCCGTTTTGCCGCTCTCGCAACGGAGGAGCCTTCTCTCTCCATCCTTCCTTCCATTCCAGAGCCACCTCCTTACTTGGAGCTCGTGTACTTGGTCACCGCCTTCGTGCCCTCGCTCACGGCGTGCTTGGCCAGCTCGCCAGGCAGCAACAGCCGCACAGCGGTCTGGATCTCGCGGGACGTGATGGTCGAGCGCTTGTTGTAGTGCGCCAGGCGAGACGCCTCGGCCGCAATGCGCTCGAAAATGTCGTTCACGAAGCTGTTCATGATGCTCATCGCCTTCGACGAGATGCCCGTGTCAGGGTGCACCTGCTTCAGCACCTTGTAGATGTAGATGGCATAGCTCTCCTTCCTCTTGCGCTTCTTCTTCTTGTCGCCCTTCGAAATGTTCTTCTGCGCCTTGCCAGCCTTCTTGGCGGCCTTCCCGCTAGTCTTGGGCGGCATCTCGAACCAACGTACGGCAGCAGCAACACCAGTAGCAAGCGCTCCGCTCTAGTCAGCGTCTCCCCACACAGTGGCACCCGCCGCCAGCCGCCGCCGCACCTTTACCAGCTCGCCCTGTTGCGGCCGCCGACCAATGGGGCGCGCGCGCAACCGGCCGCCGCACCCGAGCCCATAAAGCACCCCCACCCCGGCTGCGCCGGCACGCACTCCGCTGCTCGACTCGCTGCCGCTCGCACCGGTCGTTTTTCGTTTCCGTTTCGTGTGCACCGTCGCTAGCCCATCGCCATGTCCGGACGCGGAAAGGGAGGCAAAGTCAAGGGCAAGTCAAAGTCCCGCTCAAGCAGGGCTGGGCTCCAGTTCCCGGTCGGCAGAATCCACCGCCTCCTGCGCAAGGGAAACTACGCAGAGCGCGTCGGCGCCGGGGCCCCCGTCTACCTCGCCGCCGTCATGGAGTACCTCGCGGCTGAGGTGCTCGAGCTGGCCGGAAACGCGGCCCGCGACAACAAGAAGACGCGCATCATCCCGCGCCACCTGCAGCTTGCCATCCGCAACGACGAGGAGCTCAACAAGCTCCTGTCGGGCGTCACCATCGCACAGGGTGGTGTCCTGCCCAACATCCAGGCCGTCCTGCTGCCAAAGAAGACCGAGAAGAAGGCCTAAAGGAGGCCAGGCAATCGCAGCGCCGCGTGCTCCCCTGCACGCAACGCGCTTTGCCGGCTCGGCCCACAACAATCGGCCCTTTTCAGGGCCACCACACAAACCTACGTCCAAAGCAAAATTTCAGTCGTCCTCGCCGCACCTTGTTTTGTTTTAACTTTGCACAGCCGCCGCCGGCGCACGTCCGCCATCTTGTCGTCCACACAGCCCGTGTGGCCCAACACACACACACACACACACACATTTTGCACCGTCGCAGTCGCCTTCCAAACCGACAACGGCAGCAATAATGACCATTGTTAAAGGGAGGCGTGTCGACACACCGCCCTCCACTCCCGCGCGCAACGGCCGTCGACACGAACGAAACAGCTGATCCGGCCGCCTATGCCCACACGCCTTGCCTCGGAAACCCCAACGCCGCCGCAAACAAACACACAGAGACAAACCACGCAAGCAAATAATCACCGCCTCTCGCACAACAACACACAGCCCGCCATCTCCGTCGCGATCGATACAAAGACACACAATAACAAACACACAAACGAAGCAGCTCCACACACAGCCAGCCACATGACACGTTTCCTTTCCTTCTCCCCTCCCAGTCACATCACGTCGCTCAAACGGAAAGAAACAAACAAACAAACAACACAGCGCACACACGCAGCAACAACACAGACTCTTTCGCACTTTTCAACTTCCGAACAGTGTGGTGGCCCTGAAAAGGGCCGTTTTCTAGTCTCTCCCACCCACAAGCACGGCCGCGGGAAGGCCAGCGCCCGCTGCGACGCAGCCTAACCGCCGAAACCGTACAGGGTGCGCCCCTGCCTCTTCAGGGCGTACACCACGTCCATGGCCGTCACAGTCTTGCGCTTGGCGTGCTCAGTGTACGTCACCGCGTCGCGGATCACGTTCTCCAGGAACACCTTCAGCACCCCGCGGGTCTCCTCGTAGATCAGACCAGAGATGCGCTTCACGCCGCCCCTGCGAGCCAGGCGGCGGATGGCGGGCTTCGTGATGCCCTGGATGTTGTCGCGCAACACCTTGCGGTGCCGCTTGGCGCCACCCTTGCCGAGCCCCTTTCCTCCCTTGCCGCGGCCTGTCATCCTTCCTTCCTTCCTCGGGCAAAGCAACAACGTGCACACACAAACAGCAGCTGCAGCGGCTGGCGAGTCGGCTACGGTCTGCGCCCAGCTCCGACTCCGTTACTCATGTGCCTACCTGAGGCACGTGTGTGAGCAGGGTAAGCACTTGTGTGCTGTTCCTGCAGGACCTGAAAGAGATGTCTGCGCCCAGCGCGCCCGCCGCCCCCCTATATAGACTCTGGCCCGCCCTCCCCCCACCACGCGCAACCGAGGGCATATAAGCGCAGCACGGAGGCGCGCGGGCCCGTTGTCAAGGCAGCACCGGACGCCGCGCCGCACCTAACCTCCACGCACGCCGCTCCGCTACCGCTACCGCTACCGCCATGGCCCGCACAAAGCAAACGGCCCGCAAGTCCACCGGCGGAAAGGCGCCGCGCAAACAGCTCGCCACCAAGGCGGCGAGGAAGAGCGCGCCCGCCACCGGAGGCGTCAAGAAGCCCCACCGCTACAGGCCGGGCACCGTCGCCCTGCGAGAAATCAGGCGCTACCAGAAGAGCACAGAGCTGCTCATCCGCAAGCTGCCATTCCAGCGCCTAGTGCGCGAGATCGCCCAGGACTTCAAGACCGACCTGCGCTTCCAGAGCTCCGCAGTCATGGCCCTGCAGGAGGCCAGCGAGGCCTACCTCGTCGGCCTCTTCGAAGACACCAACCTGTGCGCAATCCACGCCAAGCGCGTCACCATCATGCCCAAGGACATCCAGCTCGCGCGCCGCATCCGCGGCGAGCGCGCCTAAACCGCGCCGCGGCACCGCACCGCACAAACAAAAACGGCCCTTTTCAGGGCCACTAACGTCTCTCCGTCGCGAGCAAACTTTGTCGGTCGCCTGCCTCTCGCCCCGCAACCCAAAAACAAAAACCACCACTTCCCGTCCGTCCGCCACACCCGCTCACTCTGCCTGCCTGCTAGCAGCGCGCAACAATCACACATCATCCCTCCCCGGCGCTCAAAGCGCACAATGCCCAACGGCCGACGTCACACCGCACGGGTGGCTGGCCGGCCGCCGCCGCTTTCGTTTCGAAAACAAAAAAACCCGCACTCCACTCCGACGGCCAACGGCCAGGCAGGCGCGCTCGCTCGCTCTACACGCCACCGAAATCCCCGCCGACTCCTTCCGCATCTCAACGTGCCCCCCGTTGCAAAACATAACACACACACACACACACACACAAAGGAACAAAACAAAACAAAGACCAGACACGACTCGACAAGACAGACATCCGAGAAGAACGAACGCAGGCAAGCCAACCAACGTATTCAAACAAAACAACGTGACAGAAAACCAACCGTCGGCCGCCGCCACAAACACGGCGACAATCAACCACGACAACAACAACAACAACAACAACAACAACAACACCGCTTACCGCTACCGCCGCCCACACCCGCCACCGACCCCCGCAATCCAACCACCACGGCACGCAAACAGCATCCCCACGGGCATACAGAAACGCCAGACAGACACCCACACCAAACGCAACACGACAATCAAAACCTTCCCCGACGTGCTTTGATGGCCCTGAGAAGGGCCGTTTTGGGCCGCGCGTCTCTTGCGCGCCACTAGACGACGACGGGGGGTGGGGACGACGGAGTCAAGCGCCAAACCCTTCCTTTCCCATCTCTTTCTCCTCTACTCTACTTCTTCTTCTTGGGCGAAGCCTTCGCCTTAGACGGCGTCGTCGCCTTCTTCGGGCGCGGCGCCTTCGGCTTCTTCGTCGGAACCTTGGCGGCCTTCTTCGCCTTCGACGGCGACTTGGCCTTGGCCGGCTTGGCCGCAGCCGCCTTCTTCGCACCCGCGGGAGCGGCCGACGCCGCAGACGCCTTCTTGGCGGCGCCCGCCTTCCGACCGGTCGCCGCCTTCACGCCACCAGCCTTCTTTGCGCCGGCCGCACGGGCGCCCTTCTTCTCCTTGCTGGCCGGAGCGGCGCGCTTCTTCTTGGCACCGCCAGCACGAGCCTTGCCGCCCTCGGCCGCCCCCCCGCCGCCGGCGCCGGCAAGCTTGAACGAGCCGGACGCGCCCTTCCCCTTCGTCTGCACCAGCTCGCCCGCCACGACGGCCGACTTGAGGTACTTCTTGATAAACGGCGCCAGCTTCTCCGCGTCCAGCTTGTAGTGCGCGGCTATGTACTTCTTGATCGCCTGCAGCGACGACCCGCCGCGCTCCTTCAGACTCTTGATGGCGGCCGTCACCATCTCAGAGGTGCGCGGGTGCGCAGGCTTGGCGCGCGGCTTCTTCGCAGACGACGCAGACTTGGCCTTCTTCGTAGTGCCGGTGGCGGCGGGTGCCGCAGCAGTCTCGTTCGTAGCCGCCTGATCTGCCATTTCGACGACGCGCGTAACACACAGCGAGAGCGAGCGGGACGGCAGGCAGGCACGCAAGCACAGCACAGCAGCAGAGCAGAGAATCACAAGGCCCAGCCAGTGTCGCGGGCGGGCGCGGACGGCCGAGAGAGCGGCCGCCACTCTGCGCGCCGCCGCGCCGCGCCTCCCGCGCTTGCTACCGCCCAACGTCCGACAGCCTGTGCGGAGCAGCCCCAAACCTGCGCCACAACCGCCCGCGCCTTTCAAACCACCGAGGATGGGGCTACACACAGCCACACCACAGTCGCCAACCAGTCGCCACGGCAGCGCCGCAAACCACGGCCAAACTGCAGCTACCGCGCGCTACAGCCTGGGTCGGCCCGCCGAGAATCGCCGCCCCCGCCCAAATGCCGCCCCCACAGCCCCAGCCGACGACCCGCCACAATGGCCAAACCTTCGGCAAAACTCCCACACCGTCGCCGCGGCAGCCCGGCCAGCGCGGCCGGCGCCACAGCCACACAAGCCGAGGCGTGCGGCGATGACGGCCGTGCAAACGCGCCTCCGCCGCCCCATCGCCTTCCGTCGCCCTCCCGCCGTTTCCCGATCGGCCCGCAGCCGTCGGGCCACATCGCGCGCCGTCCTCCTCCTCTCGCCCGCCAACATTCACAGCCGTTTCTCAACAATTGCCCGCCGCAAACGGACGCCGCCTGCGCAACAGGCGCCGCCGCCCCTCGCCGCTTCCGACCCAACCCCTCGACCGAGGCAAACCGCAATCCGAATCTACAGACCAACCCAATCTGCCGTCAAGCACACACGACAGCCGACCTTACACGTTACGCGTTACACATTACGTTTACACGTCTACGTTAGGTTAGGTTAGGTGGACGTGGGTTAGGTTAAGGGGACTTGGGTTAGGTTAAGCGTCAAACTTAGGTTAAGCATTCAAACACGTCAGGCGTCAGAGGTTAGGTTAGGTTAGGTTAGGTTAGGTTACACGTTAGGTTAAGGGGTCGGTGCTAGGTTAAGAAGCGTCAAACGTAGGTTAAAAAAGCGTTCAAACGTGAGGCGTGAGCCGGACAGCTTACCTTACGTAGACGTTAGGGGCTCACAGGCTGAGCTCACCTCGCCACACCACAGGTTAGGTTAGGTTAGGTTCGGTTCGGTTCGGTTCGGTTCGCTCGGCTCAGCGTAAAGCGCCGAGGTCAGGGTTACGTTCGTTCACCTTCGGGCGCCACACTTTCGGTTGAAAGGTCGCGACGGGACGACGTCGGCAGGCACGCCGCAAACGAACAAAAACGTACAGACGACGTCGGAAACCGCCGACAGACGGGGGAGCAGCACGACCACGACCAGACACCGAGCGCGAACGAGACACACGCGAACCACCCCCACCGGCCAAAGGGCACCACACAACAACCCAGAGCACCACGTGTCGACACCAGAGCAACCCGCCGCTCACGCGACATGGCTGGCACCGAAGGGCAACCGCCCGCAACTGCGCTTTCCGCGCCGGCCCGGATGCACGTCGTGCTACAACAACACCACTACCGTACACAGCCGCTGTTCACAACATCACTATCAATGGCGCGCCCGCGGCTCGCCGCCGTCGCAGTCGCAGCCCCAACGCCAGCACCTTTGCACCACCATTCACACGCACCGCAACACAGCTCGCCGACACAGCCGAACAAAACAAACACCACACAACAACAGCAACAACGCCGCCGCCTCTACTTGTGCCGGCGACCCACCCCGCCGATGGCGCACCTTTCGCCAGCCGGCAATCGACACACACGCACCCACCCACCGGGGCCCAGTGCAAAAAAAAAAAAAAAAAAAAAACACACAAAAACAAAAAAACCAAACAACACAAACGACACGGGAAGCGCACACCGCCACTTCGCGCGCACGCCACCAACCAGTCGTCGTCTCAAAATAACAAACACAAACAAAATAAACTAACAACTAGGGCAACACAAAACCAAAACGCCTCGCACGAACCGCCCACAAAAAGGACAAGCACACGCACAGCCTCTGCTGACGACCACGACGCAGCGGCACGCTGCTCCTGTCCCGCGCCCCGCGCCCCACTCGATTCACAACTCACGCGACACCGTCAACGACGGGCTCGCTTCCCGCAACCTACCACCTTTCCGCCACGACGCACAGCCCCAGCCCCACCCGACGACGCCCGTGGCAACGACTGCACTTTCACCACCGCCTCCCCCTTCCCCCCCCAAAACACACACACACACACACACACACACACACACACAGCCAGCCAAAAACGCACTCGCGACCCACACATGCACGTGCATCGGCACACGCCAACCAGTCAACGTCGACAACCACACGCAAGGCTCGAAACGAAACCGGCGTCCTTCCACGTTGCCATCAAGCTACGCGACACAAGACACAAGGAACCAACACAACAGCCGGCCCCACTAATTCCCACTCTGACGCCGCAAAAAGCACACCGAAACCGCCAAACGCACGCACATTCCCCTTCGCACTGACACCACCGACCGGCTCGCTACCACACACCTCTCGGCAGCCGTTTCACGCCAATTCGCCACACCGCCCACACAGTCGACAAGCGCCCGCCCTGTACGGCACACGCAACGACGCAGCGCAGCAAAGGGCGCCCGCAACACATACCTCTCCGCCGCCCGACGCGCCAACCGCCACACCACACCGCCAGCCACTCGCAAATTGTGCACTGCCACCAGCCACACGTCCAACACGCCGCGCCGCCTCCGGCCGCCCGCCAGGGGGCGCTCACGTCCGCGACAACAGCGCGGCCCGCCGGGCCGGGCCGGGCCGGGCCGAACCGAACCGAGCCGCCGCTGCTCTGCACTCGGCACGGCCACACCCTGCTGCAGACCGGGCTCGTCCCTCTGTACGCGTCTGCCTGCGCATCAACACAACACGACCTTTTTTTTTTTCTCTCTACCGCCATCCCTCCTCCTCGCGTTTTACTCGTTGTTGCAGCAGCGGCGCACACCTACACATCCACAGCCCCAGCCGAGCCGGCCTCACCTCAGGGCCCGCCGCCAGCGTCTCCTCCTCGGGCACAGGTGCGGTGCTGTGGCCGCCCATCCAACCGCATTGCTGGCCGTCCAGCCACCAGGCGTTCCCACTGCCGCGAGCCACGCCGCGCACCGACCCTGCTGCAGAAAACGAAGCATAGCCAGAGACCGACCGATACACAAAGCAAGCCGTCGCCTCGCCTCTTGTCCTTCCTGCCTTCCTTCCGCCCCCGCCCTTCTCACACCACCGCCTCTCCACTTTCGCCCCCCCCCCCCCTCCTTTTTTTTTTTTGTTTTCTTCTTTCTTTCTTTCTTTCTTTTGGCCCTCTCTCCTTCCCGCCATGGCGGTTACGGCACCGCCTGCAGCGGCAGATTTTTTGCGCCCACACGCCTACTCCTACCACCATTAACCTTGCCCTGCCCTGCCCTGCCCATCAACGTCGCAGTCGAACCGACGCTTGCCAACACACATTACGCGCCGCCGCCACAGCACCTTCCCTTCCCACAACACACCGACGTCATCACACGCACCCAAAACAGGGGCCACGACCGTGTTCCTCGCCCACTCCCATCCCGCACGGTACGCACATTCCCAACTACTACCGCGCACCCTCCCTTTCCAATCTGTGTGTCTCTGTGTCTGTGTCCTGTCCGCGCGTGACGCCTCCCAACATCCGCCGTCCCCCGTCCCGTTTTCGCCCCCATGCCGTCGTCGCGCCGCCTCCTCCCCGTCCACCGCCGCCCCTGTCCGCCCCGCACCACACCATACACCGCTGCTTGTCCCGGCCGTTGCCACCAAAGGCGCCGACCGCAAACGCGCCACGCCGCAGCCCCCGTGCGTCTCGCGCTCGCTTCCATCTCCGTGCCGACGCTGCCTCTCTTCCCACTCGCACTCGACCTCGACAACACAGTCTTTGGCTCCGCCACTGCGTGTTCCGGTGGTACGCACGCTGCAACACGTATGTATTCATTACCAGAGCGATGGCGAGGCATGACAGCATCTCTGTCTGACCAGAGAGTTCTTTATCGCTGCTAGTCGGCGCTTGGACCGCGCCAGACGACAGTAGTGGCACGCACCGGGTCGCCAGGAACAGTTGTTATATATATTGTAGCGCGAGTCGGGAGAGGTAGTAGTCGGTCGACAGTAGTAGCGGGTGGACGGTTGTACTGAGCGGGCGTCGGCGGCGTGCTCTGCTCGTCTCGCGACTCTGGTCACGGTTCGGGACGATGTATAGTATATTGTGTTATAATCAAAAGGTGGTGTGACGCTGCATTGCGCAAATCTGATAACGTATGTTCATTGTACTTATTTTGTTCAACAACAAAAGCCCCACTATTACTTTTTTTCTAAAGTAACTTTTGTCTCTTAACGAAAAACATTCACTTTTTAAAGACTACTTCCTATGGCATTTCCCTCCAAGGAGTGCAATTAATTACCAGCCAGCACTCATTCATTGCACACAGCTGTGTAAGGGGTATCTACAATTGAGGAGCGGATATAAATGCAATTTTTTGTTTTTTTTGTTTTTTTTTTTTGTGTGTGTGTGTTGTAACCTCCCAGCAAATTTTAAAATAATGGACAATGTTATTTACGGATGCCAATGGACATTGCGCTAATTGTAACCTCGCCCACAATGAGAGGTATTGAAAATGGCAACAAAAATGTGAAATTCGCAATCTGACTCAAATATAAAGTCTTCACACAACATTTAAAAAAGTCCGTTCAGTGACAAGAAACTTCAATTAAACCGAAATATCGGTCTTTGGCCCTGTGCAAAACAATCAGAATTAAAGTGTTACCTCCGAATAAATGGATGTCACATTTCTGCTCTGGTTGTTGCGCAGCGCTTGGAGGAACTGCATTGCAAATAGTAATATTCTCTTTTTTTGTGATTTTAGTGACATTTTTCTTCAAAGAAGTGGAATGAAATGTGAAGTGCAACGAACTCTTTAGTTCAATAAAAAATTAAATGTTTGAAAAATGCTTTTGAAATAAAAATTATTATTGGGGAACTTGTTGGAGAATAATTACAATAAATACAATTTTTCATTATCTAATGATTGTATTAATTAACAGTATACCTTATTCACCATCTTGACCAGTGTTGCCGACCGCCTACATCACACAACCGCACTCGGCTGCTACTACTGACCGACCGCTCTGCATGACGACTATTAGCGTACTGCACGCGACGACTACTGACAGAGTACAGCCCTCAACTACACAGAGCTACGGACTCGCAACGACTACTGACTGACTGACTGACTGACTGACTGACTGACTGACTGAGAACCGCTCGCAACACGCGCAGTCCAGCGCAAACTCTCTGGTCACAGATGCTACAATGTCTCGCCATCGCTACTATGTTACATACGTGTTTCAGTGTCTTTTTCATTGGGGTAACGATCTTTGGCTCTTTTTATTCTGAATACAGGGCCAAAGGTCAACGCTGCTGCCCTTATACAATTTATCAGGTTTCATTATGTCTGTTGCAATGTTACATACGGTTCACTCTTTCATTAATATTATCGTTGGGTTTGTTTTGTAGGGACGTTAACATTCTGGCACATTTTTATTATCATCGGACTCTCTGCTATTTGTGCAGGGAGGTTATACCTGGGTCCATTTACATTTTAATATTGATAGACTTTTTGTTTTCTTTTTTGTTTCTTGTTGTTTTTCCTTCTTTTTTTTTGTTGTTTTTTTTTTTGTTTTGTTTTTCCCGCTCTCACCACCACCGCCGCATCACGCCTTCCGTTTTCTTGGTTTCTTTTCTGTTCTTCAACTGCTTCAACATCACCGCGCCCCATTTCCACACCACAGCCATCAGCCTCCAAGACGGGCGGGCGCAGTGTGCCATTTCCGGCGCACAAGCACACCCGTACGGTACTCTCCTCGCCCCCACGCCACCAACAACACAGCGACCACGCGGCTTTCAGGCACGGCACGGCACCGGCGAAATGCGCCGCCCCCGCCCCTCCGCGCATCCGTCCGTCTCGCCACGTTCACTGACAGCCGCGTCTGCGGCTACACCACGACAACCACAACACAACACCGCTCCCCTCCCTGGCAACTCACATTGTTTTTCTCCTCCTCTTTTGCACAAACCACAACGCCGAGCACAGGCGCAAGCCACCCACACCGCGCCCCTCCCCGTCCCGTCTTTGGCCGCCGCTCCTCGTTTCCTCGTTTGCCCCCTCCCATCTCCCGAAATGCCATGCCATGCCAGCAGCGTTACGCATGCCCCTCCCCTGTCCACACAACACTACCGCCTAACGAACAGCCTTTTCCGGGCCACATCCAGGGCACGCCCACCTCCAAACACTGCCAATTCACGGACACACACACACACACACACACACTCACTTTCTCGACACCTTTCTGTACGGAGGGTGCGTCATCTCGACCGTGACAGAGTGACGGCAACTATCGACGATCCATTTCCCCCCACTGGTAAAACATGTCCACTAACACCTACATACATCATTCAAGTACACAGACAATAGCATACACACAATGGGAGGGCACACGAACATGGACGGCACGGCACTGTCATACACTCTTCCTCAGAACCATATCAACAAACGTTACGTACATCCGGGAAAGCGAAAGCGAAAGCCCAATGCAGCCGTCAAAGGTAACGTTCACCACGGCAGACACTTGCAGCCGCGCCGCCGTTAAACGCATTTCAGTGCGGCTCCAATACGCCTCCGACACGGGAACGTTCCGTTGCTCTACGAATGCGTTTCTCCCCTTTTTCCCTTCCTCTCTCTTTTGCCCCCCCTCCTTGCACTCTTGCCTCATTCCTCACGTTCTGCCCAGACATTCGACCGATCAAAGTCAACCTTTCGTTACCGTTCTCAGCGCGACGGTGTACAACAGTATGACGGGTGTGCCCAAGACTTCGGTTCAGTTGCGTGACGCCGGTCTATCGCGCCGATCGACAGTTACTCAGGGGGCGACGCATCGGACCACGTCACCGACACACAAAACACTTTCAAACAAACAAATACATACCGGATGGACACAGACAAACACGTGTACAGACATTCGCCAAACAAACGACCGCCGCCGTCGTCGTCTAGCGTGCATCTTGAATGACGACATCGGTGTGCGTGCGTCGTACGCAATCAGTCAGACACGGCTATCAAACATCAGAGTCGAATGGTACATCATCGTGCGTGTCGCCGTACACGTACAGTACAATACAACAACAATGCGTCTTAATGGCACGTTCATTTCAACGTCACTCACACACCTCCACGCTGCAGTTACGTCGCACCATTGTCAAACTCGGCGTACAGCAAAGGGAATAGTGGGCGGCAAAAAAAAAACCAAACAAAAACATTTCACATTTCACCCTCGCCATGTATGATGTGCAAAAAAACAAACCCGCAAACGGCCGTCGTTACGGTGACACAAAAGTCGCCGATCACACTGTCCCCCCTCGCAGACGGGTAACACACACACACACACACACACACACACACCAACAACACCAATGGGTCAAAAACCACGCCAACGAGGCGTGCCACCATTCCACGCCACGGCGACCAACCTCGTGGCCGTACCCCGCGCAACACGCTTTGACGCGCCCCCCCCCCCCCCACCCACAATCAAAATGCACACATACATCACAGCCGTCCACACAAACAACAACAACAATTCCGCCCTTCCCGCAAAAGGCAAGTTGGTGGCCCTGAAAAGGGCCGTTTTGCCGCTCTCGCAACGGAGGAGCCTTCTCTCTCCATCCTTCCTTCCATTCCAGAGCCACCTCCTTACTTGGAGCTCGTGTACTTGGTCACCGCCTTCGTGCCCTCGCTCACGGCGTGCTTGGCCAGCTCGCCAGGCAGCAACAGCCGCACAGCGGTCTGGATCTCGCGGGACGTGATGGTCGAGCGCTTGTTGTAGTGCGCCAGGCGAGACGCCTCGGCCGCAATGCGCTCGAAAATGTCGTTCACGAAGCTGTTCATGATGCTCATCGCCTTCGACGAGATGCCCGTGTCAGGGTGCACCTGCTTCAGCACCTTGTAGATGTAGATGGCATAGCTCTCCTTCCTCTTGCGCTTCTTCTTCTTGTCGCCCTTCGAAATGTTCTTCTGCGCCTTGCCAGCCTTCTTGGCGGCCTTCCCGCTAGTCTTGGGCGGCATCTCGAACCAACGTACGGCAGCAGCAACACCAGTAGCAAGCGCTCCGCTCTAGTCAGCGTCTCCCCACACAGTGGCACCCGCCGCCAGCCGCCGCCGCACCTTTACCAGCTCGCCCTGTTGCGGCCGCCGACCAATGGGGCGCGCGCGCAACCGGCCGCCGCACCCGAGCCCATAAAGCACCCCCACCCCGGCTGCGCCGGCACGCACTCCGCTGCTCGACTCGCTGCCGCTCGCACCGGTCGTTTTTCGTTTCCGTTTCGTGTGCACCGTCGCTAGCCCATCGCCATGTCCGGACGCGGAAAGGGAGGCAAAGTCAAGGGCAAGTCAAAGTCCCGCTCAAGCAGGGCTGGGCTCCAGTTCCCGGTCGGCAGAATCCACCGCCTCCTGCGCAAGGGAAACTACGCAGAGCGCGTCGGCGCCGGGGCCCCCGTCTACCTCGCCGCCGTCATGGAGTACCTCGCGGCTGAGGTGCTCGAGCTGGCCGGAAACGCGGCCCGCGACAACAAGAAGACGCGCATCATCCCGCGCCACCTGCAGCTTGCCATCCGCAACGACGAGGAGCTCAACAAGCTCCTGTCGGGCGTCACCATCGCACAGGGTGGTGTCCTGCCCAACATCCAGGCCGTCCTGCTGCCAAAGAAGACCGAGAAGAAGGCCTAAAGGAGGCCAGGCAATCGCAGCGCCGCGTGCTCCCCTGCACGCAACGCGCTTTGCCGGCTCGGCCCACAACAATCGGCCCTTTTCAGGGCCACCACACAAACCTACGTCCAAAGCAAAATTTCAGTCGTCCTCGCCGCACCTTGTTTTGTTTTAACTTTGCACAGCCGCCGCCGGCGCACGTCCGCCATCTTGTCGTCCACACAGCCCGTGTGGCCCAACACACACACACACACACACACATTTTGCACCGTCGCAGTCGCCTTCCAAACCGACAACGGCAGCAATAATGACCATTGTTAAAGGGAGGCGTGTCGACACACCGCCCTCCACTCCCGCGCGCAACGGCCGTCGACACGAACGAAACAGCTGATCCGGCCGCCTATGCCCACACGCCTTGCCTCGGAAACCCCAACGCCGCCGCAAACAAACACACAGAGACAAACCACGCAAGCAAATAATCACCGCCTCTCGCACAACAACACACAGCCCGCCATCTCCGTCGCGATCGATACAAAGACACACAATAACAAACACACAAACGAAGCAGCTCCACACACAGCCAGCCACATGACACGTTTCCTTTCCTTCTCCCCTCCCAGTCACATCACGTCGCTCAAACGGAAAGAAACAAACAAACAAACAACACAGCGCACACACGCAGCAACAACACAGACTCTTTCGCACTTTTCAACTTCCGAACAGTGTGGTGGCCCTGAAAAGGGCCGTTTTCTAGTCTCTCCCACCCACAAGCACGGCCGCGGGAAGGCCAGCGCCCGCTGCGACGCAGCCTAACCGCCGAAACCGTACAGGGTGCGCCCCTGCCTCTTCAGGGCGTACACCACGTCCATGGCCGTCACAGTCTTGCGCTTGGCGTGCTCAGTGTACGTCACCGCGTCGCGGATCACGTTCTCCAGGAACACCTTCAGCACCCCGCGGGTCTCCTCGTAGATCAGACCAGAGATGCGCTTCACGCCGCCCCTGCGAGCCAGGCGGCGGATGGCGGGCTTCGTGATGCCCTGGATGTTGTCGCGCAACACCTTGCGGTGCCGCTTGGCGCCACCCTTGCCGAGCCCCTTTCCTCCCTTGCCGCGGCCTGTCATCCTTCCTTCCTTCCTCGGGCAAAGCAACAACGTGCACACACAAACAGCAGCTGCAGCGGCTGGCGAGTCGGCTACGGTCTGCGCCCAGCGCGCCCGCCGCCCCCCTATATAGACTCTGGCCCGCCCTCCCCCCACCACGCGCAACCGAGGGCATATAAGCGCAGCACGGAGGCGCGCGGGCCCGTTGTCAAGGCAGCACCGGACGCCGCGCCGCACCTAACCTCCACGCACGCCGCTCCGCTACCGCTACCGCTACCGCCATGGCCCGCACAAAGCAAACGGCCCGCAAGTCCACCGGCGGAAAGGCGCCGCGCAAACAGCTCGCCACCAAGGCGGCGAGGAAGAGCGCGCCCGCCACCGGAGGCGTCAAGAAGCCCCACCGCTACAGGCCGGGCACCGTCGCCCTGCGAGAAATCAGGCGCTACCAGAAGAGCACAGAGCTGCTCATCCGCAAGCTGCCATTCCAGCGCCTAGTGCGCGAGATCGCCCAGGACTTCAAGACCGACCTGCGCTTCCAGAGCTCCGCAGTCATGGCCCTGCAGGAGGCCAGCGAGGCCTACCTCGTCGGCCTCTTCGAAGACACCAACCTGTGCGCAATCCACGCCAAGCGCGTCACCATCATGCCCAAGGACATCCAGCTCGCGCGCCGCATCCGCGGCGAGCGCGCCTAAACCGCGCCGCGGCACCGCACCGCACAAACAAAAACGGCCCTTTTCAGGGCCACTAACGTCTCTCCGTCGCGAGCAAACTTTGTCGGTCGCCTGCCTCTCGCCCCGCAACCCAAAAACAAAAACCACCACTTCCCGTCCGTCCGCCACACCCGCTCACTCTGCCTGCCTGCTAGCAGCGCGCAACAATCACACATCATCCCTCCCCGGCGCTCAAAGCGCACAATGCCCAACGGCCGACGTCACACCGCACGGGTGGCTGGCCGGCCGCCGCCGCTTTCGTTTCGAAAACAAAAAAACCCGCACTCCACTCCGACGGCCAACGGCCAGGCAGGCGCGCTCGCTCGCTCTACACGCCACCGAAATCCCCGCCGACTCCTTCCGCATCTCAACGTGCCCCCCGTTGCAAAACATAACACACACACACACACACACACACAAAGGAACAAAACAAAACAAAGACCAGACACGACTCGACAAGACAGACATCCGAGAAGAACGAACGCAGGCAAGCCAACCAACGTATTCAAACAAAACAACGTGACAGAAAACCAACCGTCGGCCGCCGCCACAAACACGGCGACAATCAACCACGACAACAACAACAACAACAACAACAACAACAACACCGCTTACCGCTACCGCCGCCCACACCCGCCACCGACCCCCGCAATCCAACCACCACGGCACGCAAACAGCATCCCCACGGGCATACAGAAACGCCAGACAGACACCCACACCAAACGCAACACGACAATCAAAACCTTCCCCGACGTGCTTTGATGGCCCTGAGAAGGGCCGTTTTGGGCCGCGCGTCTCTTGCGCGCCACTAGACGACGACGGGGGGTGGGGACGACGGAGTCAAGCGCCAAACCCTTCCTTTCCCATCTCTTTCTCCTCTACTCTACTTCTTCTTCTTGGGCGAAGCCTTCGCCTTAGACGGCGTCGTCGCCTTCTTCGGGCGCGGCGCCTTCGGCTTCTTCGTCGGAACCTTGGCGGCCTTCTTCGCCTTCGACGGCGACTTGGCCTTGGCCGGCTTGGCCGCAGCCGCCTTCTTCGCACCCGCGGGAGCGGCCGACGCCGCAGACGCCTTCTTGGCGGCGCCCGCCTTCCGACCGGTCGCCGCCTTCACGCCACCAGCCTTCTTTGCGCCGGCCGCACGGGCGCCCTTCTTCTCCTTGCTGGCCGGAGCGGCGCGCTTCTTCTTGGCACCGCCAGCACGAGCCTTGCCGCCCTCGGCCGCCCCCCCGCCGCCGGCGCCGGCAAGCTTGAACGAGCCGGACGCGCCCTTCCCCTTCGTCTGCACCAGCTCGCCCGCCACGACGGCCGACTTGAGGTACTTCTTGATAAACGGCGCCAGCTTCTCCGCGTCCAGCTTGTAGTGCGCGGCTATGTACTTCTTGATCGCCTGCAGCGACGACCCGCCGCGCTCCTTCAGACTCTTGATGGCGGCCGTCACCATCTCAGAGGTGCGCGGGTGCGCAGGCTTGGCGCGCGGCTTCTTCGCAGACGACGCAGACTTGGCCTTCTTCGTAGTGCCGGTGGCGGCGGGTGCCGCAGCAGTCTCGTTCGTAGCCGCCTGATCTGCCATTTCGACGACGCGCGTAACACACAGCGAGAGCGAGCGGGACGGCAGGCAGGCACGCAAGCACAGCACAGCAGCAGAGCAGAGAATCACAAGGCCCAGCCAGTGTCGCGGGCGGGCGCGGACGGCCGAGAGAGCGGCCGCCACTCTGCGCGCCGCCGCGCCGCGCCTCCCGCGCTTGCTACCGCCCAACGTCCGACAGCCTGTGCGGAGCAGCCCCAAACCTGCGCCACAACCGCCCGCGCCTTTCAAACCACCGAGGATGGGGCTACACACAGCCACACCACAGTCGCCAACCAGTCGCCACGGCAGCGCCGCAAACCACGGCCAAACTGCAGCTACCGCGCGCTACAGCCTGGGTCGGCCCGCCGAGAATCGCCGCCCCCGCCCAAATGCCGCCCCCACAGCCCCAGCCGACGACCCGCCACAATGGCCAAACCTTCGGCAAAACTCCCACACCGTCGCCGCGGCAGCCCGGCCAGCGCGGCCGGCGCCACAGCCACACAAGCCGAGGCGTGCGGCGATGACGGCCGTGCAAACGCGCCTCCGCCGCCCCATCGCCTTCCGTCGCCCTCCCGCCGTTTCCCGATCGGCCCGCAGCCGTCGGGCCACATCGCGCGCCGTCCTCCTCCTCTCGCCCGCCAACATTCACAGCCGTTTCTCAACAATTGCCCGCCGCAAACGGACGCCGCCTGCGCAACAGGCGCCGCCGCCCCTCGCCGCTTCCGACCCAACCCCTCGACCGAGGCAAACCGCAATCCGAATCTACAGACCAACCCAATCTGCCGTCAAGCACACACGACAGCCGACCTTACACGTTACGCGTTACACATTACGTTTACACGTCTACGTTAGGTTAGGTTAGGTGGACGTGGGTTAGGTTAAGGGGACTTGGGTTAGGTTAAGCGTCAAACTTAGGTTAAGCATTCAAACACGTCAGGCGTCAGAGGTTAGGTTAGGTTAGGTTAGGTTAGGTTACACGTTAGGTTAAGGGGTCGGTGCTAGGTTAAGAAGCGTCAAACGTAGGTTAAAAAAGCGTTCAAACGTGAGGCGTGAGCCGGACAGCTTACCTTACGTAGACGTTAGGGGCTCACAGGCTGAGCTCACCTCGCCACACCACAGGTTAGGTTAGGTTAGGTTCGGTTCGGTTCGGTTCGCTCGGCTCAGCGTAAAGCGCCGAGGTCAGGGTTACGTTCGTTCACCTTCGGGCGCCACACTTTCGGTTGAAAGGTCGCGACGGGACGACGTCGGCAGGCACGCCGCAAACGAACAAAAACGTACAGACGACGTCGGAAACCGCCGACAGACGGGGGAGCAGCACGACCACGACCAGACACCGAGCGCGAACGAGACACACGCGAACCACCCCCACCGGCCAAAGGGCACCACACAACAACCCAGAGCACCACGTGTCGACACCAGAGCAACCCGCCGCTCACGCGACATGGCTGGCACCGAAGGGCAACCGCCCGCAACTGCGCTTTCCGCGCCGGCCCGGATGCACGTCGTGCTACAACAACACCACTACCGTACACAGCCGCTGTTCACAACATCACTATCAATGGCGCGCCCGCGGCTCGCCGCCGTCGCAGTCGCAGCCCCAACGCCAGCACCTTTGCACCACCATTCACACGCACCGCAACACAGCTCGCCGACACAGCCGAACAAAACAAACACCACACAACAACAGCAACAACGCCGCCGCCTCTACTTGTGCCGGCGACCCACCCCGCCGATGGCGCACCTTTCGCCAGCCGGCAATCGACACACACGCACCCACCCACCGGGGCCCAGTGCAAAAAAAAAAAAAAAAAAAAACACACAAAAACAAAAAAACCAAACAACACAAACGACACGGGAAGCGCACACCGCCACTTCGCGCGCACGCCACCAACCAGTCGTCGTCTCAAAATAACAAACACAAACAAAATAAACTAACAACTAGGGCAACACAAAACCAAAACGCCTCGCACGAACCGCCCACAAAAAGGACAAGCACACGCACAGCCTCTGCTGACGACCACGACGCAGCGGCACGCTGCTCCTGTCCCGCGCCCCGCGCCCCACTCGATTCACAACTCACGCGACACCGTCAACGACGGGCTCGCTTCCCGCAACCTACCACCTTTCCGCCACGACGCACAGCCCCAGCCCCACCCGACGACGCCCGTGGCAACGACTGCACTTTCACCACCGCCTCCCCCTTCCCCCCCCAAAACACACACACACACACACACACACACACACACACACACACACACACAGCCAGCCAAAAACGCACTCGCGACCCACACATGCACGTGCATCGGCACACGCCAACCAGTCAACGTCGACAACCACACGCAAGGCTCGAAACGAAACCGGCGTCCTTCCACGTTGCCATCAAGCTACGCGACACAAGACACAAGGAACCAACACAACAGCCGGCCCCACTAATTCCCACTCTGACGCCGCAAAAAGCACACCGAAACCGCCAAACGCACGCACATTCCCCTTCGCACTGACACCACCGACCGGCTCGCTACCACACACCTCTCGGCAGCCGTTTCACGCCAATTCGCCACACCGCCCACACAGTCGACAAGCGCCCGCCCTGTACGGCACACGCAACGACGCAGCGCAGCAAAGGGCGCCCGCAACACATACCTCTCCGCCGCCCGACGCGCCAACCGCCACACCACACCGCCAGCCACTCGCAAATTGTGCACTGCCACCAGCCACACGTCCAACACGCCGCGCCGCCTCCGGCCGCCCGCCAGGGGGCGCTCACGTCCGCGACAACAGCGCGGCCCGCCGGGCCGGCCGGGCCGGGCCGAACCGAACCGAGCCGCCGCTGCTCTGCACTCGGCACGGCCACACCCTGCTGCAGACCGGGCTCGTCCCTCTGTACGCGTCTGCCTGCGCATCAACACAACACGACCTTTTTTTTTTTCTCTCTACCCGCCATCCCTCCTCCTCGCGTTTTACTCGTTGTTGCAGCAGCGGCGCACACCTACACATCCACAGCCCCAGCCGAGCCGGCCTCACCTCAGGGCCCGCCGCCAGCGTCTCCTCCTCGGGCACAGGTGCGGTGCTGTGGCCGCCCATCCAACCGCATTGCTGGCCGTCCAGCCACCAGGCGTTCCCACTGCCGCGAGCCACGCCGCGCACCGACCCTGCTGCAGAAAACGAAGCATAGCCAGAGACCGACCGATACACAAAGCAAGCCGTCGCCTCGCCTCTTGTCCTTCCTGCCTTCCTTTCCGCCCCCGCCCTTCTCACACCACCGCCTCTCCACTTTCGCCCCCCCCCCCCCCTCCTTTTTTTTTTTTGTTTTCTTCTTTCTTTCTTTCTTTCTTTTGGCCCTCTCTCCTTCCCGCCATGGCGGTTACGGCACCGCCTGCAGCGGCAGATTTTTTGCGCCCACACGCCTACTCCTACCACCATTAACCTTGCCCTGCCTGCCCTGCCCATCAACGTCGCAGTCGAACCGACGCTTGCCAACACACATTACGCGCCGCCGCCACAGCACCTTCCCTTCCCACAACACACCGACGTCATCACACGCACCCAAAACAGGGGCCACGACCGTGTTCCTCGCCCACTCCCATCCCGCACGGTACGCACATTCCCAACTACTACCGCGCACCCTCCCTTTCCAATCTGTGTGTCTCTGTGTCTGTGTCCTGTCCGCGCGTGACGCCTCCCAACATCCGCCGTCCCCCGTCCCGTTTTCGCCCCCATGCCGTCGTCGCGCCGCCTCCTCCCCGTCCACCGCCGCCCCTGTCCGCCCCGCACCACACCATACACCGCTGCTTGTCCCGGCCGTTGCCACCAAAGGCGCCGACCGCAAACGCGCCACGCCGCAGCCCCCGTGCGTCTCGCGCTCGCTTCCATCTCCGTGCCGACGCTGCCTCTCTTCCCACTCGCACTCGACCTCGACAACACAGTCTTTGGCTCCGCCACTGCGTGTTCCGGTGGTACGCACGCTGCAACACGTATGTATTCATTACCAGAGCGATGGCGAGGCATGACAGCATCTCTGTCTGACCAGAGAGTTCTTTATCGCTGCTAGTCGGCGCTTGGACCGCGCCAGACGACAGTAGTGGCACGCACCGGGTCGCCAGGAACAGTTGTTATATATATTGTAGCGCGAGTCGGGAGAGGTAGTAGTCGGTCGACAGTAGTAGCGGGTGGACGGTTGTACTGAGCGGGCGTCGGCGGCGTGCTCTGCTCGTCTCGCGACTCTGGTCACGGTTCGGGACGATGTATAGTATATTGTGTTATAATCAAAAGGTGGTGTGACGCTGCATTGCGCAAATCTGATAACGTATGTTCATTGTACTTATTTTGTTCAACAACAAAAGCCCCACTATTACTTTTTTTCTAAAGTAACTTTTGTCTCTTAACGAAAAACATTCACTTTTTAAAGACTACTTCCTATGGCATTTCCTCCAAGGAGTGCAATTAATTACCAGCCAGCACTCATTCATTGCACACAGCTGTGTAAGGGGTATCTACAATTGAGGAGCGGATATAAATGCAATTTTTTGTTTTTTTTGTTTTTTTTTTTTGTGTGTGTGTGTTGTAACCTCCCAGCAAATTTTAAAATAATGGACAATGTTATTTACGGATGCCAATGGACATTGCGCTAATTGTAACCTCGCCCACAATGAGAGGTATTGAAAATGGCAACAAAAATGTGAAATTCGCAATCTGACTCAAATATAAAGTCTTCACACAACATTTAAAAAAGTCCGTTCAGTGACAAGAAACTTCAATTAAACCGAAATATCGGTCTTTGGCCCTGTGCAAAACAATCAGAATTAAAGTGTTACCTCCGAATAAATGGATGTCACATTTCTGCTCTGGTTGTTGCGCAGCGCTTGGAGGAACTGCATTGCAAATAGTAATATTCTCTTTTTTGTGATTTTAGTGACATTTTTCTTCAAAGAAGTGGAATGAAATGTGAAGTGCAACGAACTCTTTAGTTCAATAAAAAATTAAATGTTTGAAAAATGCTTTTGAAATAAAAATTATTATTGGGGAACTTGTTGGAGAATAATTACAATAAATACAATTTTTCATTATCTAATGATTGTATTAATTAACAGTATACCTTATTCACCATCTTGACCAGTGTTGCCGACCGCCTACATCACACAACCGCACTCGGCTGCTACTACTGACCGACCGCTCTGCATGACGACTATTAGCGTACTGCACGCGACGACTACTGACAGAGTACAGCCCTCAACTACACAGAGCTACGGACTCGCAACGACTACTGACTGACTGACTGACTGACTGACTGACTGACTGACTGAGAACCGCTCGCAACACGCGCAGTCCAGCGCAAACTCTCTGGTCACAGATGCTACAATGTCTCGCCATCGCTACTATGTTACATACGTGTTTCAGTGTCTTTTTCATTGGGGTAACGATCTTTGGCTCTTTTTATTCTGAATACAGGGCCAAAGGTCAACGCTGCTGCCCTTATACAATTTATCAGTTTCATTATGTCTGTTGCAATGTTACATACGGTTCACTCTTTCATTAATATTATCGTTGGGTTTGTTTTGTAGGGGACGTTAACATTCTGGCACATTTTTATTATCATCGGACTCTCTGCTATTTGTGCAGGGAGGTTATACCTGGGTCCATTTACATTTTAATATTGATAGACTTTTTGTTTTCTTTTTTGTTTCTTGTTGTTTTTCCTTCTTTTTTTTTGTTGTTTTTTTTTTTGTTTTGTTTTTCCCGCTCTCACCACCACCGCCGCATCACGCCTTCCGTTTTCTTGGTTTCTTTTCTGTTCTTCAACTGCTTCAACATCACCGCGCCCCATTTCCACACCACAGCCATCAGCCTCCAAGACGGGCGGGCGCAGTGTGCCATTTCCGGCGCACAAGCACACCCGTACGGTACTCTCCTCGCCCCCACGCCACCAACAACACAGCGACCACGCGGCTTTCAGGCACGGCACGGCACCGGCGAAATGCGCCGCCCCCGCCCCTCCGCGCATCCGTCCGTCTCGCCACGTTCACTGACAGCCGCGTCTGCGGCTACACCACGACAACCACAACACAACACCGCTCCCCTCCCTGGCAACTCACATTGTTTTTCTCCTCCTCTTTTGCACAAACCACAACGCCGAGCACAGGCGCAAGCCACCCACACCGCGCCCCTCCCCGTCCCGTCTTTGGCCGCCGCTCCTCGTTTCCCTCGTTTGCCCCCTCCCATCTCCCGAAATGCCATGCCATGCCAGCAGCGTTACGCATGCCCCTCCCCTGTCCACGACAACACTACCGCCTAACGAACAGCCTTTTCCGGGCCACATCCAGGGCACGCCCACCTCCAAACACTGCCAATTCACGGACACACACACACACACACACACACACACTCACTTTCTCGACACCTTTCTGTACGGAGGGTGCGTCATCTCGACCGTGACAGAGTGACGGCAACTATCGACGATCCATTTCCCCCCACTGGTAAAACATGTCCACTAACACCTACATACATCATTCAAGTACACAGACAATAGCATACACACAATGGGAGGGCACACGAACATGGACGGCACGGCACTGTCATACACTCTTCCTCAGAACCATATCAACAAACGTTACGTACATCCGGGAAAGCGAAAGCGAAAGCCCAATGCAGCCGTCAAAGGTAACGTTCACCACGGCAGACACTTGCAGCCGCGCCGCCGTTAAACGCATTTCAGTGCGGCTCCAATACGCCTCCGACACGGGAACGTTCCGTTGCTCTACGAATGCGTTTCTCCCCTTTTTCCCTTCCTCTCTCTTTTGCCCCCCCTCCTTGCACTCTTGCCTCATTCCTCACGTTCTGCCCAGACATTCGACCGATCAAAGTCAACCTTTCGTTACCGTTCTCAGCGCGACGGTGTACAACAGTATGACGGGTGTGCCCAAGACTTCGGTTCAGTTGCGTGACGCCGGTCTATCGCGCCGATCGACAGTTACTCAGGGGGCGACGCATCGGACCACGTCACCGACACACAAAACACTTTCAAACAAACAAATACATACCGGATGGACACAGACAAACACGTGTACAGACATTCGCCAAACAAACGACCGCCGCCGTCGTCGTCTAGCGTGCATCTTGAATGACGACATCGGTGTGCGTGCGTCGTACGCAATCAGTCAGACACGGCTATCAAACATCAGAGTCGAATGGTACATCATCGTGCGTGTCGCCGTACACGTACAGTACAATACAACAACAATGCGTCTTAATGGCACGTTCATTTCAACGTCACTCACACACCTCCACGCTGCAGTTACGTCGCACCATTGTCAAACTCGGCGTACAGCAAAGGGAATAGTGGGCGGCAAAAAAAAAACCAAACAAAAACATTTCACATTTCACCCTCGCCATGTATGATGTGCAAAAAAAACAAACCCGCAAACGGCCGTCGTTACGGTGACACAAAAGTCGCCGATCACACTGTCCCCCCTCGCAGACGGGTAACACACACACACACACACACACACACACACACCAACAACACCAATGGGTCAAAAACCACGCCAACGAGGCGTGCCACCATTCCACGCCACGGCGACCAACCTCGTGGCCGTACCCCGCGCAACACGCTTTGACGCGCCCCCCCCCCCCCACCCACAATCAAAATGCACACATACATCACAGCCGTCCACACAAACAACAACAACAATTCCGCCCTTCCCGCAAAAGGCAAGTTGGTGGCCCTGAAAAGGGCCGTTTTGCCGCTCTCGCAACGGAGGAGCCTTCTCTCTCCATCCTTCCTTCCATTCCAGAGCCACCTCCTTACTTGGAGCTCGTGTACTTGGTCACCGCCTTCGTGCCCTCGCTCACGGCGTGCTTGGCCAGCTCGCCAGGCAGCAACAGCCGCACAGCGGTCTGGATCTCGCGGGACGTGATGGTCGAGCGCTTGTTGTAGTGCGCCAGGCGAGACGCCTCGGCCGCAATGCGCTCGAAAATGTCGTTCACGAAGCTGTTCATGATGCTCATCGCCTTCGACGAGATGCCCGTGTCAGGGTGCACCTGCTTCAGCACCTTGTAGATGTAGATGGCATAGCTCTCCTTCCTCTTGCGCTTCTTCTTCTTGTCGCCCTTCGAAATGTTCTTCTGCGCCTTGCCAGCCTTCTTGGCGGCCTTCCCGCTAGTCTTGGGCGGCATCTCGAACCAACGTACGGCAGCAGCAACACCAGTAGCAAGCGCTCCGCTCTAGTCAGCGTCTCCCCACACAGTGGCACCCGCCGCCAGCCGCCGCCGCACCTTTACCAGCTCGCCCTGTTGCGGCCGCCGACCAATGGGGCGCGCGCGCAACCGGCCGCCGCACCCGAGCCCATAAAGCACCCCCACCCCGGCTGCGCCGGCACGCACTCCGCTGCTCGACTCGCTGCCGCTCGCACCGGTCGTTTTTCGTTTCCGTTTCGTGTGCACCGTCGCTAGCCCATCGCCATGTCCGGACGCGGAAAGGGAGGCAAAGTCAAGGGCAAGTCAAAGTCCCGCTCAAGCAGGGCTGGGCTCCAGTTCCCGGTCGGCAGAATCCACCGCCTCCTGCGCAAGGGAAACTACGCAGAGCGCGTCGGCGCCGGGGCCCCCGTCTACCTCGCCGCCGTCATGGAGTACCTCGCGGCTGAGGTGCTCGAGCTGGCCGAAACGCGGCCCCGCGACAACAAGAAGACGCGCATCATCCCGCGCCACCTGCAGCTTGCCATCCGCAACGACGAGGAGCTCAACAAGCTCCTGTCGGGCGTCACCATCGCACAGGGTGGTGTCCTGCCCAACATCCAGGCCGTCCTGCTGCCAAAGAAGACCGAGAAGAAGGCCTAAAGGAGGCCAGGCAATCGCAGCGCCGCGTGCTCCCCTGCACGCAACGCGCTTTGCCGGCTCGGCCCACAACAATCGGCCCTTTTCAGGGCCACCACACAAACCTACGTCCAAAGCAAAATTTCAGTCGTCCTCGCCGCACCTTGTTTTGTTTTAACTTTGCACAGCCGCCGCCGGCGCACGTCCGCCATCTTGTCGTCCACACAGCCCGTGTGGCCCAACACACACACACACACACACACACATTTTGCACCGTCGCAGTCGCCTTCCAAACCGACAACGGCAGCAATAATGACCATTGTTAAAGGGAGGCGTGTCGACACACCGCCCTCCACTCCCGCGCGCAACGGCCGTCGACACGAACGAAACAGCTGATCCGGCCGCCTATGCCCACACGCCTTGCCTCGGAAACCCCAACGCCGCCGCAAACAAACACACAGAGACAAACCACGCAAGCAAATAATCACCGCCTCTCGCACAACAACACACAGCCCGCCATCTCCGTCGCGATCGATACAAAGACACACAATAACAAACACACAAACGAAGCAGCTCCACACACAGCCAGCCACATGACACGTTTCCTTTCCTTCTCCCCTCCCAGTCACATCACGTCGCTCAAACGGAAAGAAACAAACAAACAAACAACACAGCGCACACACGCAGCAACAACACAGACTCTTTCGCACTTTTCAACTTCCGAACAGTGTGGTGGCCCTGAAAAGGGCCGTTTTCTAGTCTCTCCACCCACAAGCACGGCCGCGGGAAGGCCAGCGCCCGCTGCGACGCAGCCTAACCGCCGAAACCGTACAGGGTGCGCCCCTGCCTCTTCAGGGCGTACACCACGTCCATGGCCGTCACAGTCTTGCGCTTGGCGTGCTCAGTGTACGTCACCGCGTCGCGGATCACGTTCTCCAGGAACACCCTTCAGCACCCCGCGGGTCTCCTCGTAGATCAGACCAGAGATGCGCTTCACGCCGCCCCTGCGAGCCAGGCGGCGGATGGCGGGCTTCGTGATGCCCTGGATGTTGTCGCGCAACACCTTGCGGTGCCGCTTGGCGCCAACCCTTGCCGAGCCCCTTTCCTCCCTTGCCGCGGCCTGTCATCCTTCCTTCCTTCCTCGGGCAAAGCAACAACGTGCACACACAAACAGCAGCTGCAGCGGCTGGCGAGTCGGCTACGGTCTGCGCCCAGCGCGCCCGCCGCCCCCCTATATAGACTCTGGCCCGCCCTCCCCCCACCACGCGCAACCGAGGGCATATAAGCGCAGCACGGAGGCGCGCGGGCCCGTTGTCAAGGCAGCACCGGACGCCGCGCCGCACCTAACCTCCACGCACGCCGCTCCGCTACCGCTACCCGCTACCGCCATGGCCCGCACAAAGCAAACGGCCCGCAAGTCCACCGGCGGAAAGGCGCCGCGCAAACAGCTCGCCACCAAGGCGGCGAGGAAGAGCGCGCCCGCCACCGGAGGCGTCAAGAAGCCCCACCGCTACAGGCCGGGCACCGTCGCCCTGCGAGAAATCAGGCGCTACCAGAAGAGCACAGAGCTGCTCATCCGCAAGCTGCCATTCCAGCGCCTAGTGCGCGAGATCGCCCAGGACTTCAAGACCGACCTGCGCTTCCAGAGCTCCGCAGTCATGGCCCTGCAGGAGGCCAGCGAGGCCTACCTCGTCGGCCTCTTCGAAGACACCAACCTGTGCGCAATCCACGCCAAGCGCGTCACCATCATGCCCAAGGACATCCAGCTCGCGCGCCGCATCCGCGGCGAGCGCGCCTAAACCGCGCCGCGGCACCGCACCGCACAAACAAAAACGGCCCTTTTCAGGGCCACTAACGTCTCTCCGTCGCGAGCAAACTTTGTCGGTCGCCTGCCTCTCGCCCCGCAACCCAAAAACAAAAACCACCACTTCCCGTCCGTCCGCCACACCCGCTCACTCTGCCTGCCTGCTAGCAGCGCGCAACAATCACACATCATCCCTCCCCGGCGCTCAAAGCGCACAATGCCCAACGGCCGACGTCACACCGCACGGGTGGCTGGCCGGCCGCCGCCGCTATTCGTTTCGAAAACAAAAAAACCCGCACTCCACTCCGACGGCCAACGGCCAGGCAGGCGCGCTCGCTCGCTCTACACGCCACCGAAATCCCCGCCGACTCCTTCCGCATCTCAACGTGCCCCCCGTTGCAAAACATAACACACACACACACACACACACAAAGGAACAAAACAAAACAAAGACCAGACACGACTCGACAAGACAGACATCCGAGAAGAACGAACGCAGGCAAGCCAACCAACGTATTCAAACAAAACAACGTGACAGAAAACCAACCGTCGGCCGCCGCCACAAACACGGCGACAATCAACCACGACAACAACAACAACAACAACAACAACAACAACACCGCTTACCGCTACCCGCCGCCCACACCCGCCACCGACCCCCGCAATCCAACCACCACGGCACGCAAACAGCATCCCCACGGGCATACAGAAACGCCAGACAGACACCCACACCAACGCAACACGACAATCAAAACCTTCCCCGACGTGCTTTGATGGCCCTGAGAAGGGCCGTTTTGGGCCGCGCGTCTCTTGCGCGCCACTAGACGACGACGGGGGGTGGGGACGACGGAGTCAAGCGCCAAACCCTTCCTTTCCCATCTCTTTCTCCTCTACTCTACTTCTTCTTCTTGGGCGAAGCCTTCGCCTTAGACGGCGTCGTCGCCTTCTTCGGGCGCGGCGCCTTCGGCTTCTTCGTCGGAACCTTGGCGCCTTCTTCGCCTTCGACGGCGACTTGGCCTTGGCCGGGCTTGGCCGCAGCCGCCTTCTTCGCACCCGCGGGAGCGGCCGACGCCGCAGACGCCTTCTTGGCGGCGCCCGCCTTCCGACCGGTCGCCGCCTTCACGCCACCAGCCTTCTTTGCGCCGGCCGCACGGGCGCCCTTCTTCTCCTTGCTGGCCGGAGCGGCGCGCTTCTTCTTGGCACCGCCAGCACGAGCCTTGCCGCCCTCGGCCGCCCCCCCGCCGCCGGCGCCGGCAAGCTTGAACGAGCCGGACGCGCCCTTCCCCCTTCGTCTGCACCAGCTCGCCCCGCCACGACGGCCGACTTGAGGTACTTCTTGATAAACGGCGCCAGCTTCTCCGCGTCCAGCTTGTAGTGCGCGGCTATGTACTTCTTGATCGCCTGCAGCGACGACCCGCCGCGCTCCTTCAGACTCTTGATGGCGGGCCGTCACCATCTCAGAGGTGCGCGGGTGCGCAGGCTTGGCGCGCGGCTTCTTCGCAGACGACGCAGACTTGGCCTTCTTCGTAGTGCCGGTGGCGGCGGGTGCCGCAGCAGTCTCGTTCGTAGCCGCCTGATCTGCCATTTCGACGACGCGCGTAACACACAGCGAGAGCGAGCGGGACGGCAGGCAGGCACGCAAGCACAGCACAGCAGCAGAGCAGAGAATCACAAGGCCCAGCCAGTGTCGCGGGCGGGCGCGGACGGCCGAGAGAGCGGCCGCCACTCTGCGCGCCGCCGCGCCGCGCCTCCCGCGCTTGCTACCCATTCGGAGTTAGTCTTCCGACGAGAGCGGACGTGTCGCGCGAGAGCTCGTTATGTCTACGGACGCTACTCCGGCTGAGGGTGTGGCGGATCGCCGTCCGGCGGAGAATACTTCGTCGGCGGCCTCATCCGGCCCCCCACCTATGATGACCAGGCAACGCCTCCGTGAGAACGATCTGTTGACGACCTGTGCAAGGACTTTGGATATCGGTATGGATTGCACTCCTGATTCTTCAGGCGACGATGACGACGGCCACCAGCAGCATAGTCGTAAGCGCACCGGCGACGCCGCCACCGAAGCAGATGACGGTTTCCGGAAGCCACCAAAGAAGAAGGTCTCGAAGCAGCCGCAGCGGCGGCCTGACACGGACGCGGTGCCAACGTCTAACCGCTACGACGTCATTCAAGACGGCGCGGACGGCGTTCCACCGCCCCAGCAGCAGCAGCAACAGCAGGGGGCGCAGCAGCAACCGTCCCAACCTCAGCTGCAGCGGAAGGTGCCGCCCATTGTGTTGCAGTTTAAGAATTCCTACAAGCAACTGCACACGTGGTTAAAGGAACATTGTAAGCAGTCATTTACTGCCAAGCAGACGGGGGGTGATACCCTCAAACTCAGCCTCTCCTGTACTGAGGATTATGTGACTGTAATGGATATGGTTGGGCGAGAGGGTATCCCCATGTATACCTATCCAGCGGTACGTCCGCCGACTCTGAAGGGCGCTGTTGAAGCACATTCCGGCGTCTCTCACCCATGACGAACTGAAGGAAGAACTGGAGGACCTCGGCTTCGTCGCGACGGTGGTGGATTACCATCGTATGCCCGGGACCAATCAGCTTACTGGCCACCGCGTCGTCGTCCTGCAGGACACTCCTCGGCATCGGGAAATATTCCAGCTAACCAGGATTTACGACCTCTCCGTCACCGTGGAACGTCTGCGGAAGTCCCGTGGCCCGGTCCAATGCTTCCGGTGCCAAGGGTTCAACCACGTGGCCCCGTCACTGCACTATGCCGCCTATGTGCGTCAAGTGTGGTGCTGGCCACGACAGCCGCCTTTGTCCACGAAGCAAGGAAGAGCCGCCCGTCTGTGGCCTGTGTGGAGGCAGTCATCCTGCCAATTTTCGTTCCTGCGCGAAGCATAAGGAGGCTAGCCGTCGGCAGCGGGGTCTTCCTCCCGTCCCGCCTTCCCGACGTGCTGATACCCGCCGGCGGCGCCAACCGCCGCCCACACGGCCGGCCAATGACAACCGTACGTGGCCCTCCCTCATGGAACGCCGGTCCGCGAGGATCCAGCCCGGTATCACAGTGGCCGATGCCCTGAAGGGCGTCTCCCACCCACGGGCTACTGCAGCTGCCGAGGTGCCAAGCGTCCCGCCGCCTCTTCCGCGCCAGGACCGCCAGCCAGCTTCTCCTTCACCCACTGCGGTGCCTACTGTTGGGCTCCATGACGTTTTCCAGCTGCTGCAGCATCTGACCACGATGGTGACCGAGTTGACCCATGCCATCGTCAACCTGCCTGCAACCATCGCCGCCACGGTGGAGGCGACGATCTCACGCAGCCTTCAGGCTCCTACTGCAGACACTTCCGTAGCCCAGCATGCCTAGACGCCGCCGCTTGGATGATTTCCGCATCGTGGCTTATAACGCCGCCAACCTCACCTACGACCTTGAGGAGCTCCGGCAGTTCTTGTTTGAACAAGACGTGGACATATGCCTGGTGAATGAGACGTTTCTCAAACCAGGCATCCGCTCCAACATCGCCAATTACCGATGCTTTCGGACCGACAGACCGACGCAGGGGGGTGGCACGGCGATCTTCATCCGCTCCTCCATCCCGCATTGTGAAATTCAACCGCCTGCCATCGGGTCTATAGAAGTCACTGCTGTCCAGGTTGAAACAGCCACTGGACCAGTCACGTTTATGGCTGTCTACCGGAGCCCTCGCCGCCAGCTCCTCATCGATGATGCCCGTCTCCTTCTACGGACTCCAGGCAAATATTTCATCGCAGGTGACCTCAATTGCAAACATGCGGCCTGGAATTCATTGGTCACTAATCGTAATGGGCGCCTTCTACTCCAGGCCACTGAAGAGGTGAATGCGTATGTCTGTGGTCCCGTGGAGCCAACGTGTTTTCCAAGCAGAGGGAGGCCTGACGTACTTGACATCGCTATTACTCGGGGACTTAATCAGTTCCTGACTGCTGACGTTCTCCACGCCCTGAACTCCGACCACCTGCCAGTTCTCTTTCAACTGGACGTCGCCCCGGTGCA